>NW_027283309.1:0-103297 GCF_046629955.1 Centroberyx affinis | reverse complement strand
GTCACATTTTAAATCTGTTGTCTTGTGGCCGACACAAACATTGACACGTTACAAGTTACAGGTTTATAGAAGGAAAACTGCTCAGATAGGCTACAGCAACATCAGAGCGATTGCGATCAGTCATTTTACTCATGTTCATTGTAAGTTGCTTATCTTTTACTACTAGTTATATAAACCTGCACAGAAACGGACAAAGAGCAAAGTATTAAGAGCTCTTGTGACTCTGACACTGACTTGTTTGGTCGATACATCTTGGTCATATGTAATACCATTTAGGCTTTCTAATACAAATGTTTTATTCATTTTACACAATACACTGAATGCTTTCATTTGCTGTTTATTTCTCTACATTTTCAGATATTCATTCACAAGCCAAGCACTTTCTCTAAGGCAGTTTATCTTTGTCAGGTGTACCTGTTCCCCAAAGAGCACCTGTCTTAAAACTATTGACCCGAACAGTGCTTGTACAATGTGTCACATAAGAGCAATGCAATTTCTGCCTACCATGAGACAATTGTGTTTGTTTTATGGTGCAATGGTTCATCAAATACAGCATGTCGAGCCTTTTTGATAGGCAGACCCCAAGTAACTCATCTATTTTGTCACTCCTATGAGCAAATCCCCCATTCCCTAAAGGGCTATCTGAGGCAGTTTCCCTTCTGCGGAGGAGACGAGGCCCTAGGTCTTCTCACACAGCCTGATAACGCAAACCTCCGGTGGGTTCCTGTCATCCCGCTGTACAAGCCCTGTACATCTTGTCGGTAGCTACCGCGCTTCCTCTTTTCTCAGAGGAGAAAATGGGCCAGTGCTGACGTCACCCCCCCTCGCCGCTCTTGATCTGATGACATAGGCTAGTGCTTCTGTGTCGTCTCTGCATCAGACTCCACAGCCTCAGGTCCCTCGCTCCCGCAGAGGTACCATCCGTCCACATGCTGTTTCTGTGTGACAGTGACTATGCCCATGATCCACGTTCATGCACATATGCTGAGCTCGTCTCAGAACGGGCCTTCCTCTTATATCTTGCTGTCAAAGGAAAAAAAATAAAAACAATAACTTTAGTTGCATGACAGGGTAGGTGTGTTTCTGTTTGGAATTGATTCACTGGTTGAGCATCAGATGTGATGTGCAAGTCTAGATAATTCAGAGCCAGGTTGTTTTTATTTGTATGTCGGCCTGATAGCCGGTCTACGTGCATTTGTCTGCACTTTTCAGCACTTAAATGGTCATTGAAGGCCACACCCAACAGATACTGCTGGTTCCACATCAGTTGTTAAGATGTCAACTGTGGTGTGATGTGCTGCTGGGCATATATCCGTCGCTGATAAGAAGAGGAAGTTGTCAGTACACAGACACAGAAAAACTTGTTATGGAGTCTGCTGGTGTCTCAGGTTTCAGTAGCCGGACTATTTTGCTTGTCCGCTCTGTTCTTTGGATATGTCCTGTCAGCATGTATCAAATATCGGATGTGGGATTTATTCCTGATTTATTCTTATTTCCTTTTTTGGTAGGTTATTACAACACATACTGCATTTTATGCTTCTCATTTGTGTGACAAATTAAAACCCGCCCAACTCAGTCTCTTCCCTCTCTGTTCCCTCTCTCCCAGACCTGCGGGTGAGCGATGCCGTCGGGGTCGAGCAGCGACTGCCCCCACCTGGACTGCGTGGGGGAGATCACCAAGGAGGAACTCATCCAGAAATCCCACGTGAGTGTCCACTGGTCTACTGTCATAGGCCTGCTTATCACTCGCTCTGTTTGTTAGTCTTTGTCAAAGGTAGTGCTGGGTTGTAATTCCATGTTATTGTTTATTGTGTTTCAGTGGAATCATATCTTCATGATATGGTAATTTTGGGATATCGTGACACATAATTCTGCTGTCTAAATTGCAAATTTTATTTAAAAACTCTGACAAAATGAGGTATGAAAGATTTTAAGGAAAAATTACTTGAAAATTTCAGTTTTGTTTGTCATCACACCTAACATTTAATGGGATGAACATTCATTTGATTAGTTAAGATGTCATTTTGCATACGTGAGCCATATTGTGATATATATTGATATTGAAAAAAACCCTTATGATTATCATGATATTGATTTCAACCATATCTCGCAGCTCTAGTCAGAGGTAATCGCTTCACCAGGTCTGAATTCGACATGTCAAGCGAATGGGCCAAAGTTGTCTGAAATGAAATATGTGATTGTGCATGTAGCGTCCCTCATCGTTGTCACTTTCATTTTGAGGAGCAGGGATGTGACTCTAACCTGAATGTCTTCATGCTTCTCTAGGGCCAGTGCCAAGACTGTAAAGTTGGAGGGCCAAATCTGTGGGCGTGTCTGGAGGTGAGACGACAGGGCTTCTCACAAACTTATGGATCATTGGCAGCTTCACTAGCAGGAAAACGGACTGGTAGTGCGGCTCCAGCGAACAGAGTTGTTGTCTGGATTGTTTAAAGCGCTGCCTCCTAATTCTTTGTGTCTCGGGAGAAACACGTGATTTGTTTTTAACACCTTGGTGTCTCTCTATCCTTGTCTGCTTCTCTTCTAGAATGGCTGTGCGTATGTAGGCTGCGGAGAATCTCACACGGACCACAGCACCGTCCACTCACAGGTGAGAGATACCTGACCTCACTAATGCCTTTCTGCTGGAAAAAAAAAATGCGTAGATGATGTGTTAATGCGCAGGGGAGAGGAAGGGGTGTGGCTGGGGGGGGAGGGGTCAGAAGGGATGTGGGATAAAAAACAAAATGGCACAGAAAGAAGAGTGGGGGCGTGGTAGAGAAGCAGAGGCCCCAGTTCAGAGTCCCGGGGGCCGTGACTGGGAATAACACTGTCTCCCGGCATTGTATTATTTTTAACATCTTCTCTGCAGGATCAAAGAGCCCGCACTTGCATCTTTTAGCTTTTGAAGTGCACTCATTGTGAAAAACCATCCCAACTCGCAATGTCTGGCTACATCTAGAAATTCAGTTGAAATTCAGTACTGGATCATCCATTATTAATCCCCGTTCCTCTGGGAAGTGGGGGAGATTCACTTTTACTCCCAGCTCCATGGATACAGTATCTACCCTTCCTGCCTGCGCTGAAGCTTTACCTCAGCCTCTGGTATCCCCACTGTTGATTAACGCTTTAGATCCAACATACAGGGGCAAGTGGGGTCAGAGGGAGAAACCGCAGTCCAGAAAGAGCCTGTTCAAGTGACGGGTAATTCAGAATTGTAGTTCTCATTCCAGATAAAAGATGGACGATGAGTAAAGGAAGTGCAGGTTAAGGCGTTTAATGATGGCCGATTTAAGCATTCTGAACATGGGTGTGATTTTAACAGCCAGTGCGTTCACTCATGTTCCCCATATTCGGGATATGTGTCTGCAGACAGTCAGCCTCCCTTTGTGTTTTTCAGGGGGAAGCCATCTTTAAATCTTTAAAGGAAGGGGGCCATGCTTAATTAGTGCTCTAGAGGCCCTGAGGGGAGGGAAACATTTTAATCTCTCAACTATGCAATGAGGAAGAGACTACTGCTGGATCAGATCAGAAGGAAGTAGACACTGTATGGGAATGAGGGCCTCAGCCAGTCAGACTGTGAATGTGAGCATCATGAATGAATACAAAGTCTTGAACTTGAAAGTTATAGATAGATCAACTAATTTCAGAAGTTGAAGCTCCACTGTGTAGTTTTGGCAAGAGAAAAATTACATAATTAGCGTTTACTAATAGAATTTATTTCAAACCTCATTACACATCTAAAAGAACAAGGGAAATGAACCAATAATAAACCTAGGAGATCCTTCTTTATATTGTAAATATGGATGTTAGAATCACCACAGTCAAACTGTCACTTTCCAGGCATCCAGTTTTTCTCTTACAATACTTCACTACATTTGTTCAGCAATAAACTGTATCACAGTCCACATTGGAATTTACATCCAAATTACATCCTAAATCTACACAGAGCAGCCGTCAACAGCGTCTCACGTATGTGTGCAGATAAAGTAAATTCATTGGTGGAGTCACCCTGAGAAGAATGATGGCTATTGGTGTTTCTTGTCCCTCTTTGCTGTCTATATTTCTCTCAGTAATGTCCTGAGTGCTCAGGGTTAGAGGGGAGACTTTATTTCACAGACACAGCCTCTGCTTTTTATCTGTAGATTACAAACTGAAACAGATGTTGGATCTAAGCCTGGACTATAGTGACAAAAACACTTTGTATTGTTTCTTTTTTCCTCACAAAATAGTATGAGCATGATATGAGTTCTGACATGAGTCGACTTGGACAGTGGAGTACAGGTTTTTCTACATTTCTTTTTCTACAATAATATTGTGTGTGGGAGGATCTGTTCTGTTTGAATAGAATTATTTTGTTTGTGTTTAACTCTGCACAACACCAGAAAACCTTGATTAGGAAGTTGCCTAAAACGCACTGTAGAAATTAGTAGTAGTCATTACTGCGATTCAGATTTTTCTTTTCTTTTCAGTTAATGATGTAGCTCTAGTTCCCTTGCTGGCACACAAACTACGATGGTAAACAGTCCGACACAGTTGTACCAAATTACCGAAACAAAGTAATACTAAGTAATACAGAAGTTACCAAACAGATAATACAATTCAGAACATTCTGTGGGATGACTAAGTAAATCTTGCAAGTGCTATTAATCCAGCTTGTTATTAATGTCCGGGCTGGTATAAGTCCCTTCATAAATGATTTAAATGGGGGAGTTTCATGGCCGTGCTCGGTCTGGTGTGTCCCCTTCTGCCAGCTCCGCTCTGCCCTGCCTGGCTGTGTGCAGGCTAATGCAGCCCTGATGAATAATGCAGGGCCTGCTGGTCGGCTGCTGTTCACGTTCAGTCTTCTGTCGGCCTGCCAGGCTGCCAGGCTGCTGCTGTCTGTCTGAGCAGCAGTGGGTCAGCAGAACTCGGCCATGTTTCCACCGCACCAGTCCACCCTGCTGCTGCTGCACCCTGCTCCGCTCCGCTCTGCCTCCTCCTGTAATCTGAGACTCACAGCTCTGGTGGCCTGTTGTCTGATTGTGGTCGATGCATTCAGTTGATGCATTTGCAGTTCCAAAATCTGCAGAACATCATGTTGGAAGCTGAAGTGTATTTTAGTTTTCGTTTTCATGCAGGGTTTTGAGGTAGATTTTGCGTTTACGTTTAACAAGGAAGTAAAGTCTAATTGTCGAATGCCAGCTTTTTGGGAATTTAAAAATACATTTGAAATAAAATGTATAAAAACAACATTGTTAGGTTTTGAATAGGTTTCATTGGGCCAAATGTCATGAAAATTGCTCTAGTTATAAAGAACCATGCCAGCCTTCAGTTCAAGTTAAAAGTTTGAGTTAAAAATGTTTTAGGTGTTTTTGGCTATGATGGCTACTAAGATGAGCTGGTATTTAGTGCAATTCTGGACATCAGTGGAAAGTGCTTTGCATTTGATCATTGTACTGTATTTCCACCCTTTGCTAAAATGCTTTCATGCAAAGCTTGCATACAACTTGATCCATATTTTCTGGCTTTCCAATGTTATCTGACTTGAATCCTGAGAACTAAACAGTTGCAATAACCATCTTTTGTCACTTCCCTCACCTTCCCCTCAGAGTGGCTGTTTCAGAGTTAGTAGACACTTGCCTCAGTGGATAACAGTGTAATTAGCACTCCAGCTGCAAGTGCTAGTGATGCAATTATACACAAGAGTTAATAAATAGCAAGAATGATGTGGTATTTGAATAGAAAACAGCATGTAAATGACATCACTATGCTGAATATGATACCTTGTAACATTTTCAAATACCCCAGTACATGTTAATATTGGGATAGGGTTAAGCAGTATCCAGAAGAATTCTTTAGAACCTAGTGTATTCACTATAGAACCGACAGGCCCAGCCTCCACCAGGCACACCTTGTCTTGTTACATTACATTACATTACGTCATTTAGCAGACGCTTTTGTCCAAAGCGACTTACAATAGTACATTTTGTCAGCAGTAGTGAAACCAACTGTGCATCACAGTCTTCATCAGCTAAGACTTTTAATAGGAATAAGTAGCATTCGTTGATTTTCTTTTTTTTTTTTTAAGATGGGTAAGAAGATAGGTTAGTTCAAGAAGGGTCCAGGTGTAACCTGAAGAGATGTGTCTTTAGTCTCCGCCGAAAGATGGGCAGTGATTCGGCCGTGCTGACAGAAGGGAGGAGCTTGTTCCACCATTGTGGCGCCAGGGATGAGAAGAGTCGCGACCGGGACGAGCGACTTCTGAGCCCACGTAGCGATGGAGGGGCGAGGCGACCTGCAAGGGTGGAGGAGCGGAGGGAACGAGGCGAGGTTTGGAACCTGACCATAGATTTCAGATAGGGAGGGGCAGTCTGATGTACTGCCCTGTAGGCGAGTACCAGTGTCTTGAATTTGATGCGTGCAGAGATGGGAAGCCAGTGAAGTGACTGGAAGAGGGGAGTGACGTGAGAGAATTTTTGTTGGTTGAGCACCAGACGGGCTGCAGCGTTCTGAATGCGCTGTAAAGGTCTGATGGCAGAGGCAGGTAGCCCGGCCAGAAGAACGTTGCGGGAGATGACAAGTGCCTGGACCAGGAATGGTCAAATTTTGCGGATGTTGTAGAGTGAGAACCTACAGGAGCGGGTTGTCGCTGCAATGTAGGCAGAGCAGGACAGCTGGTTGTCCAGGATCACCCCGAAGTTCTTGGCAGTCTGAGAGGGTAACACAGTAGTGTTGTCAATGGAGATGGAGAGGTCTGTGAGAGGGCAATCTTTCTCTGGGAGAAAGAGTAGCTCCGTCTTTTCAAGATTGAGTTTGAGGTGGTGCACAGACATCCAAGCACTGATGTCTTTGAGACATGCGGAGATGCGTCCATCAATTTGTGTATCTGAGGGGGGGGAGGACAGGTAGAGTTGAGTGTCGTCGGCATAGCAGTGATAGGAGAAGCCATGAGAGGAGATCACATGGCCGAGGGATTTAGTATAGAGAGAGAATAGCATGGGCCCCAGGACTGAGCCCTGAGGGACACCGGTGTTAAGAGTGCAGGGTCTGGACAGAGATCCCCTCCATGAGACCTGGTAAGAGCGGTTAGATAGATAGGATCCGAACCAGGAGTGTGCAGATCCAGTGATTCCCAGTTCAGATAGGATGGAGAGAAGGATTTGGTGGTCAACTGTATCAAAAGCAGCAGACAAGTAAAGGAGGACAAGGACAGAGGAGAGGGATGAAGCCCTGGCAGTGTGCAGGGCGTCTGTGACAGCAAGGAGTGCAGTCTCAGTAGAGTGAGAAGCCTTGAAACCGGATTGAAGAGGGTCCAGGAGGTCATTCTGGGAGAGATAGAGAGAAAGTTGGTTGGAAACTGCTCACTCAAGGGTTCTGCAAGAACAGCAGTATTGATTGGCTTGTGTGAAGCAGGGTGTTGCTGAAAAAGAGCATGTGCTCTATCAACCCTCCCTGGATAAATGATAACATTGTCTTGTTGTTTCCCTGTGTTTATACAGTCCGATATGCCTATTCACAAACCTTTTTTACAACTTTGTGTTCAGGAGACACGGCACAACCTGACAGTGAACCTGACCACGCTGCGGGTGTGGTGCTACGCCTGTGGCAAGGAGGTGTTCCTGGAGCGGAAACTAGGCCCTCGCTCGCCCCTCGCCAACAGCAAGCCCCTTCCCTCTCCACAGAACGCCAGTCAAGTAAGGACTAGACTCCCCTCTGTTTGTCAGCATGCTTTATTACACAGTATTGTCTTTTGTAGAGTTCAGGAGTGATAAAACAGAGGTGAAGTGATGAACAGCAGCAAGATGCCTAAAATGATGAAGGAATTAAAATAAATTATGTTATTAATATCTTAATAAAAATAAAATACGGTATTATAGTTTGCTATCTGCAAATCTATGTTGTCTGTAATGGGTTAATATTTCTGGGCCTCTCTTACTGTATAATCGCTCAGTTACATAACTCTGTTCTCTGCTATCAGATCCAGTCAAAGCATTGAAGCTGTACGATAATAAACTCCACCAGTCAGACTGTTTGAAATGTCAGTCATATCGTACCCAGTGATTCATTGACTAGATAAGGTGTATATGATAAGGTGTGTGTGTGTTGTTTTGCTCCAGGAGAACAGCAGGACCCCTGGGAGCCCAACTTCTCTGAGAGTGCCCCCTAATGGTGGCTGTGAAGACCTGGACATGGAGGCAGAGGAGGAGGACGACTTGCGTACCAGAGGTCAGCAGCAATACAATGACAATATTACAATTTTATTCATTGCATTATTGACAAAAATATGACGAAAAGAACAAAGTTTATTTATATTGTAGAATATTCTAACAATGTGTGTTTATCATGGAGACATGCTTTATTATTATCCAATCAGATGTGCATTAACGTGCCGAGCACAATCCATGTTTCTTGACAGCGTTCCCAGAAATATCAGACAGCTCACAGTGTGAATGTGTGCAGCTCCCAGATCAGCAAATATATCTGGAAATGCCTAAATGTTGCAAATGTAATCTACACTAATGCAGTTGTGCTAATTTTTCTAATCTACAGTTAAAAGATGCTGCAGTAGACATATCTTCCTTGAGCATGCTATTATTTTGTTGATTAAAATTGTATACCATTTTAGTCAGTGACATGACAAAAATTTGACTAAAATGAAATGACACTTTCATTGAATTATGACAAAACTTAAAAACGTGAAAACAAACTGGTCCTCAGTGGGTAAAGCATGGCACTAACACTTCAAGGGTGAGCAGTTCAGTCCCCACCGGAGCCACCTATGCTAATAATGTTCACCCAATAGTGTTCACCCAAGTGCTGCAAGGCACTTGGGAGAGCAGCATCCACCAAATGGCATATGTTATGTTAAACCTCATGCGGTGTAGCTCTGGCACCAGTCACTGCTTCGGTTGTTTTTGTCAAAAATCCGGGTCATATGATGGGGAAGTGGAGTAAATAAGCGTCTCTAGACTAGTGTCTTTCACGAGGGAATAGGTCGGTCACTTAGGATGAATCAGCTGTTCTTGCACAACAGCACGCATCCACACTCTGGTGCTGATGCTGTGTCAGTATCAGATCAGGAAACTATTTTGTTTTTGTCCACCGGCCACAGTGGCTCATTTCAAAATTCACCAGCCAGGCTTTTTCTCTGTCTGCTTTCCCTGTAAAATATGATTTTTTTTTTTTAATGGAAAAAGGACCTCTGAACAATGGTTGGTTACCTGCCAAAGTGGCAGGTAGAGCAGACACTTCCCAGCTGCAATCAAAATTTACAAGCGTTTGGCTGGTGGCTTGTTTTAATTTCCCTGGTGTGTATGTGAAAGTTGTGCTTTTCTGTCTCTCCCAGGCCTGACAGGACTGAAGAACATAGGCAACACCTGCTACATGAACGCTGCCCTCCAGGCGCTGTCCAACTGGTGAGACATCGCCTTCCTGTCTTCCTGTCTAGCCCTCTCACCCCGTGTCACCTCCCTGCCTCTCTCCACGTGTTTTTCTACCCGCGGCTCACTTTCAACAGGCTTCATTTCAGTAGCCATTTGCTGTTTTTCACCGGCTGCCTTGTTCTCGTTGACTGTGAAAAATGACCACGGCTGTGCTCATTTGAGAGAGCGACGGCTCAGTGGAAATTGCTGCAGTGCACCATTTGAGACGGCAGAAATGGCCTTTTGTAGTTCCCTGTAGGGTCTTCTGCTCCAACTGAACTCCAACTCTTTCTCCATCTCCTCTTTTTCTACTCTTCTACTGTCCTCTTTTTCCTGTTTTCCACCATATGTCTCTTTTTATGCGTGTCCCTTTACTGTTTCTCTCCCAGGCAGCCATGGGTTTTTATTAGATTGCCAATATTTCTGATTCATTCTTCATGATTGGATTGTTGTTGTGGTCACTTTAATTGGGCTCCACTGCAGAGTCCGATGTTATTACTGAAGCCTGTGCCTGCTGTTACCTTTATGCTTTTTTTTTTTATTATTTCTGGAACTGCAAAGCACACCAAAGCCCTACAAAGTTCCCTCATATGACTATGTTCCAAGGGGCTGGAAAATTTTTAGATTAGAATAAACTGATGATGCCTAGTCTGGATATAAGATAAAATTGGAAAAGATGTGGGTCAAAATTTGCAATCTAAATCAAGTTTCAAAAATAGGAGGGACTGAGTCATAGAGCTGCAGAAGGAGGGACCTTTTTCTGGGACTTTCCTTTGATGTCTGTTTGTACTAGTGCTGCTTCTTTCGGTTACTGCCGGGTCATTATTCAGTCAGAAGGACTTTTCTCTTGCCAAGGGAAGGAACCACTCCATGCCTTATTCATTCATTCTGTGTTTTCGTTGTCTTTTTCTTGTACATTCGTTTCCACTTAATATCCCATCAGTTGAGACAGAGGTTCTATCTCAAATTAAGTCCCCTCAGCAGTTTCTCTTTTCAGCTATTTGCCAAGTCCTTCAACTTTCTGCTGTAAATGGAGTATTGTTTCGTTAGCCAATTCCTCTGTGATTTTGCTTTATCATTGAAATATGAACTTAATGAAATAAAACAAATCAAGAAGATACTTGTCAGATGAAGACAATGTTATTTAGAGGTTTTCAGTGTAAACCTCAAATTTCCTTGTCTATTTTCACTTAAGTATCATAGCCGTTCTCTGCTTTCTGTGACCTCCATGAATGCCACTGCAAAAACAAACTAAATATGAGATGATTTCCAGACCTCAAGGTATAAAACAAGGCAGAATACAGCCAGGTGCCAACATACATTTTTTTTGTCTTAATGTCTTTGAATGTGTTCATAAGTAATCTAAAATGCACTTTCAGGAAATTATTCCAGTAACTGTCACACATCATACTATAAAGCAAGGAATCTCTGTCTGTATGTGTGTCCTTCGCATATCTCAAGAACTGTTCGTCCGATCTACTTCACACTTGGCGGGTGTATTGCTGGGGACCCAAGGACGTGCAGTGTCGAGTGTGAAGTTGTTTGAATGAGCGGTTCTTGAGAAAGCTGCAAGCAGCAATACCGGAGGCCAAGCAATCGGCCCATTCCAAACAGGCATGTTTTGAAAGGGCACTGCACTAGTAACACATAATTGCACTTAGCTGAACATTATCCAGGTCTGTTGGAGGTCTGATCATCTTAAAGTTTTTAAAATATGAATTTGTCATCATTTTGACTATTTTTACATATGCAGTTTTTCAGAATAGCCACTGCAGCAGAAACCTTTTGGTGGTGATAATCAAAGAAAAACTCTGGTTGAGGCTAATTGTTCAGTAAACGCTTGTGATATATTTATCTCTCTGTCCGGTGCAGCCCGCCCTTGACACAGTTCTTTCTTGAATGTGGCGGCCTGGTGAGGACGGACAAGAAGCCAGCACTCTGCAAAAGCTACCAGAAACTGGTGTCAGACCTGTGGCACAAGAACAGGTTGGCATTTCTCACTTTTTCACTTTTCTCACTCATCACTCTTTGAATGGAGAGCACATATTAAAGGGGTGGAAACATTTTCATCCACCTGCCACAGTTACTTCCAGCCAAAATTTACTGGTCACTTTCATGATTTTCCCAGCCAAATAGGACTTTTAGAATAGCATCCCAGAATGATGGTTGGTTACCTGCCAAAGTGGCTGGGAGAGTAAACACACTTACCACAGCCAACATTTAGTGGCATTTTTGTAGCAGCTAGTCTTAATTCCCCTCTCTGCTTTATATGAGGTTGTATCCTAGGACTTGTGTTTGTGTATTGTGTTTATAATACTTTAAGCAGGCTGTGTTTTGTGGTGTTGCAGGCCCTCCTATGTGGTCCCGACCAACTTGTTCCAGGGGATCAAGGCCATAAACCCCATGTTTAGAGGATACTCCCAGCAGGTGGGTCCTCCAGATGGTGAAGTAAATGTGCAATTTAAGTGCATGTGTGGCCTTGCAATATGTAAACAAAGCATGGAGACACTCTTCACTGCTGGAGACATCCTCAGTGTTCTTTTAGCAACTTTGTTTTGTTCACATCTTGAGAAGTAATCAGTTTTTTGTTTTGTTTTTGCCTCTGCCTTTTGCAAACAAGGACGCGTGGGAAATAAGACTTTAATGATTTAACTGTTAGTGTAATGTTTCCATGTCTCGACTGACAATGGGGTGTGTGTCCAAAATGTGTTTAGAAATATGTGGGTGATATATTGACTTTTGTTTTCTTTTTATAATAAGTGGATGACTTGGATATAATAGACAAAGCATGCAATACACAAAACATGTCTGTCCCTAAACGTTCTCTCTTTTGAGAATTTCCTGTGAGAATGAATTGGTGTTGAGCTAGGCTTATTATGGCTCTGCAAACCAGCCTATAAAGTTGTCCCAGAGCTTATACAGTCCGTCCTTTTTCTCTTCCACTCCATATATCCCTCTAACCTCCTTCCTACACAGAAATCACATTAGCTTCAGCTCAAATCACTCAGCCAGATAAAGGGAATCCACTGCGTAGTAATTACTTACTCACAGCCTCTGATTCTCACACAATTTCTTTCACACACACATAAATGCACACACTAAACTTAAAGGTAAATTGCTTGATTTGATTCAATCTGGGACTTGGTTTTATGCATTATAGATATAAAGGATTTTAAAATATGTTTTACTGCAGCAAGTCTGGTCTTCCTCCAGTGTCTGTAAATCAGGGATTTACAAGCCTGAATAGTGATATGATAAAGGGGCCCATTTCCTCTTGGCTTGCCAGTGTTTGTTCAGCGGAGTTAACTGGGGAATATTCATTCGTCATGCCATGCTGGGCTGCACAGCCTTGGAATTAGCATCACCATGAATGGAGTAATATTCAAGGTCCTGGGAGAGGAGAGTTCATTTGGCTAGAGTGGAAGATTGGATGTCTGAGGTTCATTAAGTTTGATTACTCATTCATGAGCATTTGGTTTCAGATTGTAGGATGCAAATAAATTGGGATAAACAAGGAGGTAAAGTGGTTGTTCTTTGTGATTTGGAAAAATGAGCTTTGGGAAAGCTCAGCTGTGTTTGTCAAACTTGATTGTATTTGGTAAGAATTAGTCCTACATGAAATTTGAATGTTCTAGACAGGGACAGGAAACTAACTTTTTTGTTCACAGGCCACAGTGACTAGTTAATTTATGCCCCATCTACAGATAATAAATGATAAAAGTGAATCTTGCTGTGGTTATCCCTCCAGGACTCCCAGGAGTTTCTGCGCTGCCTGATGGACCAGCTACATGAGGAGCTCAAGGAGCCGCAGCTCGAACCCGACGACCAGTCGAACGGCATCACCATGGACGACGTCCCTGAAGAGGACAACCACAGCCAGTCAGACAATGACTTCCAGTCGTGTGAGTCTTGTGGCAGCAGCGACCGGGCCGATAGCGAGGCGCAGGTTGTGAGCGGGGACGTCCGTCTGATGGAAGACGCCAACGAGGCCGAGATGCTGATTCCTGAGCGAGACGAGATCCAGGCTAACCGGGAGTGGCAGAAGGAGAAGAACATGATTAATGACCTGTACCGCTCTGGGGGTAATGGAATTGGTGGTGGAGGCACTGGAGCAGACATGGACAAAGATGTTGACACGGCCACTGAGAACACGCCCATTATCAGCAGCCAGGGAGCCATCAAGGTCCAGGGCAGAACAACAGGTAAATATGGAGAAGACAAGACATGTTGGCTCACATTCAAAACATACTTTCATTGATTGTGTGTAATGTGTAGTATGTGTGTAATACTCGATCAATAGATTGAATTTGCTTGATTGCCCAACCAGACAACTTGCAAATTACTTTTTGATATTCAGCACCGTATCTCTGAAACTCACTAAAATTTGGCCCACTCTCCACCAGATTCCTTCCCGGATGTCCAAGTGTCCAGCACCACAAGACCACAGAGTCCCGTCCCCATGGAAGGACACATTCCTAAAATGTCCAGCAGCCCTCCCAAAGCTTCCTCTGGCTGGCCCAACCTTAACTCTGTGCACAAGAAAGGTATTAAGCAACTGTTGGCACAGGCTAAGTAGAAGGTGAAAGCTTCTGAATAATCAGAAGTGGTCATATCCAGATTGAAGGCTGAAAAGGTCAGGGTCATATTAAGGTAGTTCTGTCCAGTGTCTAGCATTGCTGACTCTTGCATGCCTGGGGCACAAAACACTAATCCCAGATTTAAGTGACGTATCTGTTGGAATAAATCTCTGAATCTATTCCCTCTCTCTCTCTCTGCCTGTCCACAGCAGTGACCACATTCAACCCGCCAAAGAACAAGCGTCAGAAGAAATACCGCAGTGTCATCTCAGATGTGTTCGACGGGACCATTGTCAGCTCAGTTCAGTGCCTCACCTGTGATCGGGTGAGTGTTGACGTCAACTAAAAAATTGTTGTTGTTGTATTTTTTGGTTCTTCATTGAGACAATCGGAAAGCTGAGAGGGACACTAGTATGAAACTGCACACAAGAAGAGAAAGTGGCATTCTGTCCCAAGCCATTTCCAGTGTTTCCCAAGTGTTGAAAGGTTTGGGATTTACACAGAAAAGTATGGAACATTGTGGAAAAACAAATTGTGTTGCTCAGCCCTGATGTTCACATAACACTGTTAGTGTAGTTGTAGTCTAGTGTTGTTTTATTTATATAGCCCTTTATCACAAGCATGTCTCAAAGGGCTTTACATAGCATCATATACATGTCATATACTGTACATACTACATATATACACATCATATACATCCTATCCATCATACCATCCTATACAACACTCATGCCTGTGGGCAAATTTAGATATGGAATTTTAATTTGTAATTTATGTAGGAACCTTGAAATCTGACCATTTAGTAGTCGCTATCCACAGAAAGATGAGTGCTTACTGTCTGCGTGTGCTGTGTCTGTCAGGTGTCTGTGACCCTGGAGAACTTCCAGGATATCTCGCTGCCCATCCCAGGGAAGGAAGACCTGGCCAAGCTCCACTCCTCCACCCACCAGACCTCGCTGGTAAAAGCCGGCTCCTGTGGGGAGGCTTATGCACCGCAGGGTTGGATTGCCTTCGTCATGGAATACATCAAGAGGTACGTTAATAATATGTTCGTGACATTGTTGATTTACATTTTTACATTTCAGCCATTTAGCTGACACTGTTGTCTAAGTAAGCAGGTAGGAGTCCAGTGTCACTTAAGGACAGGGTGCATGGCTGTTGCTGGGATCGAACTTCTGACCTTTCCAGACATCATTCGTTTCTGACAACTTCCACATCTAACATTACTGTCTTCTTTATGTTTAAAGCTTATTCCTGTGTCTACTCCTATTTTCAGCTGGTTCTGGGGTCCAGTGGTTACACTACAAGATTGTCTTGCAGCTTTCTTTGCCAGGGACGAACTAAAAGGTGAGCAAGTGGACGTCGCTTTGTTCTACCACTATAGATATTAATGCCTGTTTTAATATTGATGTCTGAATGAATGTTTGACTGAGTGTTTTGTTTGATGTATTCCAGGGGATAACATGTATAGCTGTGAAAAGTGCAAGAAGTGAGTACTTAAATTTTAGTGCCTCTGCTGAATATTGAACCATGACTATTAAATCTTTTTAGATGAACTGAAAAATCGGCAGTCTCTTTAATGATTGCCCATATTCTTTTTTTCTTCTCAGATTACGAAATGGAGTCAAATTCTGCAAAGTGCAAAGTTTGCCAGAGGTATACAGAAAACTCCAGCACTGAATTGCATTTCATGTCTGCAAGAAGAAATCCAAAGGTTATTTTTCCCTATATCTTCAGACCCAGGCTTTCTGAAATAATACTTCTTTGTGTGTTCCTCTGCTCCAGATCCTGTGCATCCACTTGAAGCGCTTCAGGCACGAGCTGATGTTCTCTACCAAGATAGGCACCCACGTGTCCTTCCCCCTCGAGGGCCTGGACCTGCAGCCTTTCCTGGCCAAAGACAGCTCTGCCCAGACCACCAGCTATGACCTGCTGTCCGTCATCTGTCACCACGGCACCGCCAGCAGTGAGTAGGCATGGCCATTCCCCCTTTCTGCCCAAACTGGGGGAGTCACATGAGTTGGCACAGCGCACTATAAATACCCTACATTCACCGGCCTCTAGAAGGATTTCACATGTACTTGTTAAGTTAATGATTGCTGGTCTAACTCATTCCCCTGTCTGATCCCAGGTGGCCACTACATAGCTTACTGCAGGAACGACCTCAACAATCTGTGGTACGAGTTTGATGACCAAAGTGTGACCGAGGTCTCAGAGTCCTGTGTCCAGAACGCTGAGGCTTATGTGCTCTTCTACAAGTAAGACTCATCACTGTGGTAGTCGTTTATAACACAATTGTAAACAAGAACTCATTCATCCCTGTGTGATTTTTAGAATGCACTGAGCTCTTTAGAAGTTGTTAGCCTTTGATATTCAAAACTTGAAGCTTACTTTGGTGACTCGGTTGCAGCAGTAACTGATCTGTCGTCTGCTCTGTCCTGTCGCAGAAAGAGCAACGAGGACGCACTGAAAGAGCGCAGGAGGGTGTCCGGGCTGCTCAACATGATGGAGCCCAGCCTGCTGCAGTTCTACGTCTCCCGCCAGTGGCTCAACAAGTTCAAGACCTTCGCCGAGCCGGGGCCCATCTCCAACGACGACTTCCTCTGCTCCCATGGAGGTAACTATGCCAGGCAGACCACGTCTTCTTCATGCTGAAACCACTTAGAGGTCAAGATGACCAGGGATTGTTCTCCCTGCCCCACGCATAAAAACAATTGACAGAGAAATTGCAAGACATCCCTTCCCTTAGCACAGTTTTTGCTTTTGATCTTTGCCAGGGATTTATGACTTTGACAAAGACTGTAGCGTATTCCTTGCAGAACATAGCAGACTTCAAAGGGGTTTTTGACGTCTCTTTGTGTGGATGATACTCTCAATAGAGGAGAGGGAAGGATTCTGAAAGGTTTTTGTGCCAATCACACTCTATTTCTTTTCAGGCTCCTATTCACAAGGCCCTGAAACTTGTGGGATTTAAAATTAAGTATGAAAAAACAGTTAATTTATGGCACCGCTGTCAGATAGACCACAGTGACTGTGGAGAACATCGTCTCATCTAGCGCAAATAAGCACCTACGGATTGTTTCCTCCTGTGCACCTGCTGGCACATAATAATTGACTTGACAAGTAGATAAATGGAAAATAATGTCAGTGCAATGAAAGCCTGATTGATTTGAAGCAGAAGATATTGCCAGTTGTGTTGTTCTGTCTCTTCAAATCTGCAAGTATTACAGTTTAGACTCACTTTCATGCTCATATCATTGCCAGTTGGTGATGATAAAGCATTAAATAAGATAACAGTTACTTTTAACTGTACTTAATTTTACTGTCCATTGACTACAATGAGTTTAAATCGTAGACAGTAGGCACTTCCATTTTTGTGCTAGGGCAGAGGTTTGGATATTGAGAAAAGGGGGGACCAAATTTCATGAGGGAGGAAGAGGTGGACCTATTGCAGCTTCTCAGGGACTAAAGCTTATTCAACATCATAGCAATTCGAACACTGGATCATATCTCAAAGTGATCAGATCAATGCCTGACTCACACTATCCATAACAGATTTGTATTTTGTTTGATTACTCTGCACACAACCATTACGTTTGAAATGTTACAGCATGGTGGTGGTAACTGTTGATGTCTTATGGATAATTGCTTTAATGTGTTTTATCAGGTGTGCCACCCAACAAAGCGGCGTTCATTGATGACCTGGTAGTGATGCTGCCGCAGAACGTGTGGGATCACCTTTACAGCAGGTAGCTAGAGATTGGCTTGGGGCTTTAAGCGTTTCCAGATCTCCCCTTGCTTATTGTCCTTATAGTTATACTTCCACTTCCTTTTGTACTTTTGAATTCAGCTGTGAAAGTTGAAAGAGTAAATGTGGACTGGTCTCTGTAGGTATGGAGGCGGACCGGCCGTCAACCACCTGTATGTTTGCCACACGTGCCAGACTGAGATCGAGAAACTGGAGAAACGGCGCAAGACGGAGCTTGACATGTTTGTCCGGGTAAGCCCCTTTCTCCATACAAATACCAGCACAGCTATAATAATGGCTGTCTGAGCAGTGGGGAAGACAGAGCTTTAGCCAGATAAGGTAAAAAACGGGTGTGAATAATAATGTATTGTGTGTCTGTGAGCCTGTGTGCAGCCAGTGCTCAAGGGTGTGTATAGGCCTATTCTCCAGTCTATTTAACCAGTTGATAGGCTGCCTGTGCTGGTGCTCTTCACCCCGGCAGGAGATGAGAGGTGTGAGCCTGATGAAAGCCTTATCATTAATGCATTGGGACAGATGCAGCTGGGATTGTCTGCCCGGTCTGCCCACTTACACAATGGCTGTGTAGAAGGAGAGATGTGTTGTGTGTCTGTGTATACATGAGAGAGAGAGAGAGCTTCAATAGGCAGATGTAAGCTAACAAGAGGAGCAGGGATTGTGTCGTTTCCAAGAAAGGATGAAATTGTTGAAGTGCTGTGTTAGACTGCCTTCTAATTGTAATAACTACCAAAGAGAATTGATTTGGTTTTCCATCTCCTCTCCTCTCAATCCTTTCATCCTCACTACATTTTTTTTTTCCATCTCCCCCCTCGTGTTTCTCCTCCCCATCTCCTCCTGCTTCTCTCCTCTCTCTTTGCTCTTCCACTCACTCCTCCCCCATTTCCTCTCTCTCCCTCTCCTCCCCCTGCTCCGTCCCTGTAGCTGAACAAGGCGTTCCAGGAGGAGGAGTCTCCAGTGGTCATATACTGCATCAGCATGCAGTGGTTTCGTGAGTGGGAGGGCTTTGTCAAAGGAAAGGACAATGGTGAGTGGACACAGGTCTTGCCTCTCCACCCCTAACCCTGCCTTAATGGCTGTTTAAAAGGCTAAATGTTTCCCACTTGACAGTAGCACCTTCATCTGATATCTGCTGGACGGTGATGATTTATCATGGGAAAGTTATTTTCATTTTGTGTAAATCACATTTACTTTTTAAAACAAATGGCACGTGTCAAGTCAAATATACATTTTTTATGGATGGGAGAAGATAATTTCTTCATGTGGAATTTACAAATTTTCTGGTTACCAAATATTGCTCATGCTCAGAGGAAACTGTAAATGTCCCTTTCCCTCTCTTGATTTATCTTCAAAGAGCATGCATTAGTCCCCCGAGTCAAGTTTGCCTGCTGCTACTGCAAAATGAAGCGTCAAAATATATTCAGTTTTCTTTCACTTGTCCTCATTTTTTTGCTTTTCTTGCTTTGTATTGTGATATCTAAAACAGCTTACATCTGGAATATCTACAAACATGTTTTTCCTATAACTTCTGCTCCTTCAATATTTGTTTTCCCTGTGTAGAGAGTTACTTTGATAATGTGACTAAAAAATTTGACATTAAGGATAATTGCACTCAAAAACAATTGGCATTGAAAATATACCTCTGAATAGATTAGGTATGCATGTTACTACAGTATGTAATAATGAGAATTTCTTATCTTTCATCTTTTTGAAGATCCACCGGGGCCAATCGATAACTCCAAGATTGCAATAAACAAGAACGGCCATTTAACACTCAAACAAGGTACAAAGCTTTTTGATTATTTATCTGCTACGCTGTTCTAGAAAGATATAGTTTCAAATCTTGGTTCAGGGATTGTAACTGGGACAAGTAGGAAACTATATTAGAATAAATGACAACAATAAACAAAGAACTACACAACAAAGAACTGGAAGAGCTATGAATTATGTAGACAGTAGTGATATTTAAGTGTGTGTTTGCACCGACCCTGCAGGAGCCGACTCGGGGCAGATCTCTGAGGAGACG
Source organism: Centroberyx affinis (assembly GCF_046629955.1). Lineage (NCBI taxonomy): Eukaryota > Metazoa > Chordata > Actinopteri > Beryciformes > Berycidae > Centroberyx > Centroberyx affinis. The sequence continues at coordinate 83,530 of NW_027283309.1, read as the reverse complement.
TGGAACTTCCTCCACTCGATCCACGGTGGAGGTCCGGTGGTGACGGTTCGGCCCAGCATCTGCCACCAGGAAGCAGAAACGTCGCAGTCAGAGGAGAAGATAGAGGTGGAGACACGCTCAGTTTAGCAAAGCGCCCAAGAGAAAACAACAAAAAACACTTACGAAATGAAAAGCCTTTTATTTTGCACTTGACTTTTATTTCAAAAGCATTCAAGCAAAGGACCTCATCTTTACCACTACATGGCAGCCTTTGACAACTGACAGAGGGAATAAACATGTCTGAAAAGGTTTGTCATGTTGTACATATCTGTATAAAGATCTCTTAAATTTCTATTAGCACTGTAGTATTCATGTGTCGGGACGTTTCCAGAACCAAGCATTTAAATTAATGTGCAGCTAAAGATTCCATTGAATGCCACGTTTCTTTTTCTCTTGACCAAATGAGCAAATATGTCCATGTGTCTTGTGTTGCTAATAGTGATTAATCACAATGCATCTTGCTGTAGATATTGACATGATTTTCCTGTTGTAAGAGAATATTGTACAATGAACCGTAACAAGAGCAAACTGACACTTTCTTCAAGCGGCAAAAATCATAAGGTTATCAAGGGACTAATTACAAACTAAGTAGTCTCAGGAATGAATTTTGTGTTTTGCACTGTTCTGTAGGCTGGCAAAGTGGCATGCTCACGCAAACGTCTGGTTTGTATTTGAATGTACCAGTACTGATAGTATGTGGGTCAAGAGTCTCAGCACTTGGTTATTTATCCCTGAAGGGTGTGATTTACTATGATGTTAATAGATTTTTTGTAGAAAATATGTGGCAGGCAGAGTCTGTTAAGAATGCATGCTTTGATAACACTTATTCACACAAACTAAAACCCAAATGAACATCACATGTAATTGCATGTAAATGCAAAGCTGCTCATAAAATGTGCACACAATCACAAAATCTGCAACTATCTTCACTAAATTGTACATCTACAGAATACATAATGAGGTATGTAATCAGCATCATCAACAGCAGCAATCTAATTAAAGGCATTAATTTCTGTGTATGGGCATGGTGTTGCTTAATGTGTTGACTGATAGGGGTAAACAAAGAATGCTGTACTGTAATTCCATATTGCATATGGATGTCTCCTGACTTAAAAATCTATCCTGATTTTTGCTGGCTGACACTATTAAAACTTGATGAAAACATGTTGAACATTGTGATCATAGTTTGATTTTGTCACCCATTGCTTATTTTGGTATGTCATGAATGGTTGTAAGATGATAAACAAGGGGTCAAATTAAGAAACACCTATTACACTGTGTGCTACCCATCTTAAAAAGTGCTATGTACTCTCATCATCACCTAAATGAGATGACATCGACCAGTCTCTGACACATTGCACTCTTGACAGGGGCAAAAATGTACTGTACAGTGTTGCATTTTGATGAGCGCGGCTGAATCGGCTCACACACCCCGACTAGTTGACTGGATTGAAAACATGGCTGCTGCCGAATGAGCAGCAAATTTACGGAAGTGAGGTATGTGTAATTCTTGAGCTTCAAAAGCCATTTTAACAGTGAACGTCTAGTTTGGTGTGTATAATACAGCCAATGATAAAACTTGAGTTTATTTGCTCACCAAAAAAGACTATGACCGGCATATTCGCAGTACGCAAATGCATCGGCAAAGTTGTGCGCCGAACAATCAGCTAGCGGGCTAGCTAACATTAGCCTTCTGCGGCTAGCTGTAGCAGCTAACTAGCTACCTGTCTACTGCTTAGTTGCTAACCATGCTACTTGTTTCTGTACGCAACACTTCAAATATAAACGTCGGCGTACCGTTAGTTGCTATTCACTCGCTCTCCATATAATCAAATATTGTTAGATGTACCATTTGTATCAGTGGTCTAGCTAGCTAGCTTGAATTCTAACGTTACTAACTGACATTATAATGTTAACTAAATGTGATACATCGCAGATCGCCACGATTCTTTTCTACTCGATGCAGTTAACAAGCAAACTAGCCAACATGGACAAGCTAAGCTAGCCAACTTGGCTAACTAGTCGTTCACTGACAAACAGAAAACTAGCTAGCTAACGCGTCAGTGTACTCTTACGTTATGTCGTTAGAAGCAATGCGTGTAAGTTATTACTTGAATTTCGTGGGTGCAACAGTCTGCAGCTTGGTGTCTCGTTAACGTTTTATATTTAGCCATTCAGCTAAGTTAGCTAGTTTGCTAACGTTAGCTCGCTAACCAACAAGCTAGGTCAAGTAATGTTCGGATGGAAGTTGGTCCATGCTAACGTTTAGCTTGCTCACCAGCTTATGTGCACATTAGGGTTGTTTTCCCCAATCTCGCTGGAGTTTAATAGTTAACTTTTGAGGTTCACCTGCTGCAAAGTAACGTTAACTTAGCAAGTGGCACGTGCAGTTGCAACACTATCTACGCTAGTCTAGTTAGTTTGACTGCATCCCCGTGCCTCCAACTTTGTCGGCGTTGGGCTCGCGGCAGCTGGTTAGCTAGACGGTTGGGATTTGAGCGTTACTCATCGGTATGTTTATCAACACAACTTCGTGGATTTTGTGTTGCCTTCGGGCCTTGTGGAAGTATTTTACTACAGGTCAGCAGCGGATATGATTAGTCCAGCGCGACGGTAAAGATACTTCACAGCTTGTTTGTTTATCATTCGTTGGGTAACATATTTTTCTCAACCTAAGATCACGGACAGATCCATTACGGACGTTAGCTTAGCTAGTTTGCCACTTTGCTTTCCCAGTCCGCAACAATAGCCTACATACTTTGGTTGTTGGGTGTGTATTTACTTCTGCGTACAGCTAACGGTTCCAAATCTCTGGGTAAACTGTCTTTCATTCATGTTGAGAAAATTAGTGACAGTCAGATGGGCTAATGTTACTGTAACCAGCACGTGTTAACATAGTTCACAACTAAACACGCGCTTTAGAGAACAGGAAGTTGCTTGATTGAGAATTACTTTCTGTCATATCTTGTAGGTTGTACCCAGTTAGCTGCATTGATTCATAACATATATGTTGGGTTTGACACATTGCATTTTGGGCTTTAAAAGTTTGTGTTTACGGTTTGCCTGCCTGTCAGCATGGTACGTCCTTCTCAACCAATATGCCAGGCTCAGTTGCGACACAAGTAGACCAGAACAAGTGACTGTCATGCAACATATAATGTGAAGACTTTCATTAACGTGCTGTAATGCAATAGTACTCGAACAGAGAGAGGTCCTTGCAGGAATTCCTGAACCAGTTTGCTAGGATGTCCCCAACAAAGTAAGGGATAGTGTAATTTCACTGTTATTTCATTCATTAGAAGTTAGCACAGTGAGATAATGTCAGAATCTCTACTCTGTCCACCATTATATTATATATACTATATGTGTATATATTATATTACTGTTATATTGTTATACCTAGAGTAGAGACAGACAACAGAAATCTTGATGTGGGACAAATCCTTTATCAAATGAAGGTCTGTGGTCTAAAGCACATCTATTTGGGATTCATGGTATGAAAAGGTTTGGGAACCAATGCTGTAATGTATGTTTCACAGACTAGCCAAGGAGACCCCAGTAATTTCAAATCAGTTGGCTGTTTATTAGCCCTGCCACCGTCAGGAGGAGCTTGAACTGAGATAGTCAAATTTGGAAAATAATTGTCACCCCCTCTTAACAGCCAGTCATACAGGCTGCTGTTTGAAAATTATTAGGCACTGCCAGCTATGCCACCCACATGGTAATTATTGTGACAAGGAAGTGACTGAGAGTATATTTGACCAAATTCTAGACCACTGTATACAAACCTCAGGTTCTTATAAGGTTATTCATCTTAACTGTAACCCTGATACTTTTCTGAATGGTCAAGTGGTGATTAGGTTTCTAGTTTTTGAGAGCACCTCAGATGAGTAGGCCTAATTAGTTTTGTCGTGTTGAGTCTAAGGATGAGTGCTCAGTCTGAATAACCTGCCCCCTGTCCCCCCCTTTCTGTTTTTCTTTCTCTCCCTTATTTTATGCATGGTCAAATCACATTAGCTTTCTCAGCTTGAGTCTTTAGTGGAGTGTGAGTAATATGTGCATGTGGTAGTGCCTGTTCCAGGTGACTATTATCTTAGCTCCCACTAGGAATATTATCAAAATGTATTCGTTGCTAGTGTAGCCTCTGGCTTTGCTGTAGCTGTGGTAGCACAATGTAGGAAAAGGGAGGCTCGCTCCAGGAAAGGCAACTGAGAGCTTTTAAATCAGCTTTGGCAGAGGTAGGCTCACAGATTGAGGTAGCAGGAATTCATGTAAATGGGCACTGCGTTCACGGTGCTAATTGATGCTATAATTTCTGTCCTCTACAATGGGCTGCCGTGTCTCATCTCCTGTGAAAGGACAACAGTGAGATCATTCTCCCCCTGAATGTCACTTTAATACCTGCTCGATTTTATTGTCCTCTGTTGTCAGATTTATGAGATGAAGCCATGACCTCTTGTTATCTACGGGATACTTCAGCGGCCCACAGAACATGTTTGGGGGAGGGTTTTTTTTTGCGACTGAGAACATGCCAGGAAGTTAATCGTTATGTCCTAAGCAAGGCAGGAAAATAACTTTCCTGTCCACCAGCCACAATCTCAAATTTTACCAGGTACTTTCACTGTTTTATCTGCCAAAGAGATTATTCAGAATATAATAAGACCTCCAAATAATGATTGGCTACTTGCCAGAGTGGCTGGTAGAATACACTAACTTCTCAGCCAGGGAAAAACTTTACCAGCATTTTGCTGATTGCTGGTGTTAATTTGCAATGCTGGACCTAAGCCTACATGGCAGTTCACACTGTAAGCCAAGATTCCTGTTCTAATACATAGTGTTGATACTGTGCACAGCAATACACAATACACTCTATCTACAGGATACCTCCGCAACACACAGAACAAGTCTGGGGAGATTTGTTGTGCTTTAAAATGCATCAGGAAGTTAACCATCATGTCCTAAGCCTATATAGTTGCTCACACTGTAAGCCTGTAAGTTTCTTGTTGTACGAGTATTTCAATTTTGTTACATTCTGATAAGTTGCAGAAGGATAGCAGGCTGTTGGTCCATTGGCACACCTGTTATACAGAGATAAACAGCCTACTGTGTGATGTGTCGGTAATCAGTAAACCATATTTTTTCTTTGCACGAAAGAATAACTGGTATTCTTTGCAGGCACAAAATAACTGTCCCTGCTCGCATACATGCATATTCTGTACACAGAATGACACAGTTTATTTGGCTATTTTTGGTTGTGAGGCAGGTAGTGCACATTTCTGAAAATCACCTGCAGGTCAGAGTTAGATCAGGCCATTTTGATTTAGAGAACATGGTCATCCCCCTCTCATTTTATTATCTACAGGGCTGGAAAAGGTATTTTGTCTCTTGGGTTTTTGTCAGTTAAAATGCACATTGCACTCTAGTCACCTTTGTCTCTTCAATTACGAAGCACATACAGCTGAGCCTCAAAGCTGTGCTGACATTTGAAGTGTCCGAAGAGATTCTTTGAACTAGCTTTTATGCTAGATGAAAGAGTTGACCCTATTGTATCCCGTTCTATCTTCCGTCTATGTAACATCTCACACCTCTAAATGTATTTCCTTTGTACAGGCCTGGGATGAGACCTCTAGTTTTGCCTGTGGACAGAAGGTGTTGCTTAGCTACAATGACATGAGAAATCAATACCCCTTGGGTGCGCGCTGAGAAATGACCCAAGCAGTACTTAACATAAGCTTTTTGGTGGATGCTTTTATCCAAAGCGCCTTAGAGTACCTTAGCTGCAGACATTTTTAGCTTGGTTGGCCTCAGTGGGAATCAGACCCCTAACCCTGGCAATATTAGTGCCATGGTCTGCCCATTGAGCTGTACAGGGAAACATGTATTGGACATGTATTGCCTAATAAAGTGTGTCTCTGTGTGTGTTTTACAGGTGCCCACATTCTGCCGCAGAGGAGAGAGCACCAGGATGAGGAGACTGTAGGCACCCGCCGTAGTATGGCCGCGTCTCGTTCCTCGCGCGTCACAAGGTCATCAGTGGGGCTCAATGGATTGGATGAGAACTTTTGTGGTCGAACCCTCAGGAACCGCAGCATTGCCCAGCCAGAGGAGACCTCTGTGTCTCCGCTGCCCAGGGCCCGCTCGCCCAAGAAGAAACAGGACGCCAAGCAGGACACGAAGCAGGATACGAAGCAGGACGCAAAGCAGGACACCAAGCAGGATACAAAGCAGGACAGCCAGCAGGACAGCCAGCAGCAGGCCTCATTGCAGGGAAAGGTAGCTGACTGTAAGGCATCTTCAGCCGAGGGGGAGCAATGGACCAGCTCCAGAAAGCGGGGCATGTCCTGTTCAGAAAAGGACATTGGTCCAGAGAAGTCCGAGAACTGTGAGAGAGGGAAAGGGGCGCGGGATGCCTCTCCTCAAATCAAAAGGGCCAAGCGGTGCTCTCGTTCTGGAGAGTCTCAGGGACCTGAGGAGGACCCTCAGCCTCTGAAATCTGAAAGTCCCGTCTCTGTCCCAGAGCCCAGCAAGGACAGCAGCAGTGAAGATTTGCCCAGCCAAAACTCTGCTAACACAGCCCCCGCCTCACCTGTCCTCGGTAAAGAGGAAGGTGAGGTGAAGGAGGGTGAGGCAGAGGATGGTCATGTGGAGTGCTACGGGGCAGCCGAGCCCCCAAACGCTCACAAGGCCTCTAACGGACTTGGAGAGACTAAAACAGAGGATAAGGAACCTAGCACGCTCACTGGAGAGCCTAGCGCAAGTCCCACCTCTGCCACCAACTGCCCTTCGCTGCTCAACGGTAGCCAGGCGGGGGCTCCCTCATCCCCTGACCCCATTGTGCCTTGTAGAAACTCTGTCCCTGGGCAGACGGAGGTCAGTGGCTCAGGGGAATCGCCGGTCTCACCTGCGCCGACATCGGAGGCTGTTCCAGAGGATCCTGTCCCTGAGTTGATAGTGGCCAAGGAGCAGGAGGTGGAGGAGGCAGAGGTGGATGTGGTGGGCGAGTCTGTGTGTCTGGCCCACGAGGAGCAAGTGACAGAGGGTGAGAGCAGTGCCAACGGCCGGCCGCCCACACCGGTTCAGGAAGCTACTGCCTCCACCTCCTCCTCCTCCACCGCCACTAACGTGAACAATAGCCCAATCAACAACAACAACAACAGCAACTCAGGAGAAACCACACCCCCACTAGCACCAACCCCTTCCCCCACAGAGCCAGGATGCAATCCCTCAGTATCCGGCACACCCCCTTCTTTCACAGAGCCCCACGAACACAGATACACCCTGCGGACTTCACCCAGGAGGGCTGCCACTGGTGGCAAAACCTCCTCCCCCAAGCCCAGCTCCCCTCCTAGAGACAATGGTCCCCTGAGGGAAGAAGGGGAGGTGGTGGTGGAGGAGGACTGCCCCATGCTGGAGGAGCCCGCTCCCTCGGACACTGTGGGCCCCTCCAGTGAGGAGCGGGCCTCTGTGGCTCCTGGGGACCGGGCAGGTTGTGTGGACAGTGGGGCTGTGGAGGGCGAAGAGGCCGGGACCAGCAAGGAGCCAACACGCAGCCAGACTGCAGAGGAGGAGGAGGAGGAGGAGGAGGAACCAGACGTGTATTACTTTGAGTCCGACCACCTGGCTCTTAAACACAACAAAGAGTATGTGGGAGCCGCCCCCCCCCCCCAGGGATACTGTTCTCTGTTGTCTCTTCTCCTTCTGTTGATGTAGCTCTGTCTTTGAACACACGTACTGATCAGTTTATTCTGTGATCATTGCGTTAGTTATGGTCTGCGGCTTTGAATAAACTGGAGGTGCTGTTGAGTTGATGAGGATTTGTATGTACTAAGCATATTTTGATATTTTGCAAGTGCAGAATTCTATCGAGGGTCAAGATTTGTTTTTCAGTTTACTCATTTGTCAGTGTTTAATACACAGAGGATGAATTTTATTGTGGCCAACACATTATTGACTGTGTTTGCGTGCAGACAGTATTCTGGATATTCCTTATTATTTGGTCTGTATGATCATGGAAACCAAGCTTGCGCTGGTGAAGGAAAAACAACTCAAAATGCCATATAATGTTTACATGCCTCAATATCGGAATATCACAAATATCACATTAAGGTTTCTTTTAAGATTAATTTAGCGGTGGTGGCCCACCACAGCTAGAACAAGATTGAATGTAGGCCTAAATACAATGAAAAATCATCATCACACGCCATTTACCTGCACCAACCCATAAACATAATTATCTCAGTTATTAAGGGAATATTGGTGTGCATGTAAATATAGCCACGGTCTCAGTTGATAATGGGGTTTTACATCTTGTTAAACATTTCATTTCCACCTTCAATCTGGTGCTGTGTTTGTGTGAATTAGCTGCCAATTTTTGGATTTCTGAAACCCTAGGAGATTGGATGATAAAACGTCTTTGATGATTGCCTCTGTTCTCTCCTCTATTCCTTGATTAGAAGTAAACCATAAGACATGTTAGTGGATTTCTCAGTGTCAGGTTATGTTCATAGCTTTGTGAGGACTTGTCACATAGGATTGGGTGTGTATCCTTATGCTAGTGGACAGGTTGTCCCATGTTGCGCTCAGTCAGGCTCTGCTAACTGTGCTGTGGCCGGTCAGCTGATCCGTGTAGCATCTTCACAGGAGGGGGAGCGGGGGCTTCTGGGGCTTGGAGACGTCCTCAGTTGAGACCTCTTTGTCATCCGTTAGATGCCAGTATTAGTGAGAGGTTCTGATTTGGGAGAATTGCTTTAGAATAGGATTTCACTACTCTCATATTGCCTGGTAATTTGATCAGTTGAAGTTTTTGTGCCATGCCAAGGTTTGGTTGTGCTGAGTAAGAGGATTTTTGAAGGCTCAAATCAATGCAGTGAGGAGTCATTTTTACGGAAGCATGACTGGGCATTTTAGGTTGTTGAATATGGTGAATTGACACTGACTTCATTGATGATGTGTGTAGATGACGGCTTATGTTTGTGTATTACAGCGTTATGGATTTCAACACATTTCCCTCTGGCTCAATCACTTTAAGCTTTCAAAAAGCAAGCACCTTTATGGCTTTGACATAGCAACTCTCTTCTACTGGCTATCTTTTCATTTGGCACCGGTGTTTGGCAGTGGACCTTGGGCCCAGTAGGTGGCAATGGAACACCAGGCATGTCCCTGGACACCTGGAGGGATGCCAGAGTGCTGAGAAGCAAAGCCAAGTCCTTATATCCCTAGGACAGATTAATGTACAGATCATCTATTAATCTGAGAGAGTCTGCAAGTTTCAGTTTCTATTTGTTGCGGCAGAGATCAGACATTTGAATCAGAATCATTCAGCAAAACAGCAAATGCGTGTAGTAATACAGTACATAATGACACATGGTACAAGGTCAGCAGGCCCTCACACAGTGTAAAGGGACGTGTCTGAATGCTGATGAAGGGATATGAGGTTAAACACAGTTGACTTGCTTGAACGTTTGGCTTCATCGTGTAGAATTTTAGAAACACTGGCAGCTACTGAATGAATTGTGTCCTGTGCATTGATTTTCATTCATGTCCTGTTAAGGGAGATTGATCCACTCCGCCTCACTGAGCACCTGCATGAGGTTATAGAGACCAGGCTATGAAGGAACGCCGTAATGTTCCTGTTGATTCCTCCACCGCAGCTCGCACTGTAAGGCTTCTGAGTCAATACCACACTTAGTCATTCAGAGCTCAGTTTGCAGTTCCTCTATTGCCCCTGAGGGTGTGAGTGGAAAGGTCAGGCTTCTCCAGCACTGAAGTCTCCTTAAACACTGCAAAGCCCGAGTGTTTGTCACGCAATGCTTTTGATATTTGCTATGAAATCTGACTGTGGATGTGCACATTTATTGATCAGGCCAAATGTTTTAATGTATTTTCTCTTACCAGGGCAACTAACTTATTATTTACCAGCCACTGTGCCTGGTGGGTTACACTTTGACAAATACATGAGGTAATTGTTTTTCTCCAATAGAAAAGCACCTCAGAGTGAGTTAGGCATTTGCCAAAGTGGCTTGTAGACTTGATAAGCTTTCCAGAACAGCCAAACTTTACCAGCGTTCGTCTGGTGGCTTGTGATAATTTCCCTTCAGCCTCACTAACGCCCTGAACACATTCCTCAGAAAATAGGTGAAACAGATGGCAGCACACCTCTTCATCAGCGCCACAGTTGAATTATGCATGGTCCGGGGTCTAAAAGTTTGATGCGCTGCTGCATGGCAAGTGTCAGGTTAAATAATGTAAGCGGTCCCTTCCTTCCAGTCGTGTCTAACCTCGCTCCCCTCTGTGTCAGTTATCAGAGACTGCTGCAGACCATTGGGGTGCTTGAGGCCCAGCGCACGCAGGCCATCATGGACCTGGAGACTCTGGCGCTCGACCAGAGAGAGGCACTCACTGACCCCATCAGCTTTGTGGAGCAGCTGCAGAAACGGGTAACAAAAATACAGACTCTTCTCCTTGATACACCACAGAGTGTGGAGCCCAGGAGCGCCTGTCCTGGTGGGGAAAAATTTATTTGGTGATAACGAAGTATTAACTTGCACGCACAACATGCTATTGTGTGCACATGATATATAAATAATGCTCACAATTTGCATTAAAAAGTGTGTGTTTAGACATACGATGTGCGCACGTAATAAGTTAATATATAGAGCCAGTGCCACTGCACCAACCCCTTTCTGAGACTTGGTGTTGCCTGTTGACCAATACTCTGTAACATCCCTCAAGCTTGCATATTGATGGTAGTAGAGCCCACTAGCTCTCAATATGTCAGTCATCAGTTGTGTCTTACTAATGTGTTGCATGGCAAGTCTTGTCAGTAGGTAATGCCTTGATAACTCATCCCCACTTTTTTTATTAACTTGTGGGCATGTGTTAATTAATTTGTTTGCACAAATTATGAAATTGTGCACACAAAATAATGAAAATGACGGGTGTCTTTGGTTGGAATGAAAACCTGCATATTCGGCACAATTGCCCACCCCTGGTCTTAAATCAAGATAAAGGAATGACCAGAAAGCCGCTACTCATGGATCTAAAGTTGCGCTCCGGCTCATAAGGGGTTAAGACATCAGTGATATAACTGGGGGCCAAACCTATAAAATACAAATAGTAATGCCTGGCCATCTTAATTGTATTAAGCAGTAACTGGACTTCAGAGCAGGGCTCTAAAAGAAAAGCACAAAGTGCTTTGCAAAAAGGCATAAAAACAAGGAATAAAGTTATTTAAAACATAAACAAAAAGCTGGCAAAATCCAAATAACACAAAATGCATAATAACAAGTCTCTGAATTTGCCAAAGTAGTGTTTGTTTCTCTCCTGCCCTCGCCTCTCTGACCTTACCGCAGTAAGGTTAACGGAGGTCATAAGGTCACTTATTGACAGATTCTGACCCCTGACTCTGCTGACCCTCAGGTGAATCTGGGCCTGCCCTGCCCCCAGCGAGTCGTCCAGCTGCCTGACATTGCGTGGGAGCAATACACCTCAGGCCTGGGCGACTTTGAGAGGGAGTTCTGTGACAAGAAACGCAAAACCAGGCGGCTGAAGCTGATCTTCGACAAGGGCATGTAGAAATAAAGAAATCTTATTTGTAATCTAAAGAAGTTATTTGTCTTTATCTTGTAGCTCCTGCAATTTTTCATCAAGATAGAGTCCAGGGAGATTCTTTGACATTTTAGATTCTTTTAAAATAATTCAAAAATGCTAATTCTGCTCATTCCCTCCCCTCAGGTTTGCCTGCTCGACCAAAAAGTCCTGTGGAACCGAAGAAGGAAGGCGAACCCTCCACCATGTACTCCTCTCTGCCCACTAGTGACGCCCCTGAGAACGGCAGGCAATCACAGGTAACGCCTCTACTCTCTGCTCAAATAATCTCTACAGCACACATAAGCCACTTCTGTCATCACAACGGCAAGAAAACAATTGTCTCCCAGTGTATCATTAGTGGATTAACCAGGTGCTGGTGCAGCTACATGCTCTCCTAACTGTAGCTGGTGAGTCACCGGTTTCCTGCAAGGTGCCCTACATATCATCAGGTTATTGCCGTTTTTTACTGCGCCCGGCCTCCTCCAACCCCACCTCCCCCATTCTCACTCCTACTGGCAGAGTTAAGCATGCAGCACATGTGAGCACAAAAGATGGTATCTATGGAAACATGAGGAGTCCACCCCTCCCACTCCTGATTGCCACTTATTCTTGGCCTTTGTTATATGTGTGTGTGTGTGTGTGCGCGTGCTTGTGTGTGTGTGTCTTCCCTCATTGTATGGGCAGTAAGGTTTCACTTTAATTGATCCTGGAGATTAGACGGCTCCAAGGACTTAGCACCGAGCAAACAACTCCTTGATTATTTCTTTTTCGTTTCCCCCGTTTTTATTTTGCAAGCGCATTTGCATTCTCCCAGACTACGCTCTCTGAATTCTAAAGGGATTTTGTTTGTCAGTCAAAAGAGTTGCTGTTTTTCCCCATCTTCCCACAATGACACATCTCCAGTCACATCTGACAGCCCGGCATTCTCTGTCGAACTGACAGATTCAGTGCACCAGGCAGTTCATATGCGGCGATCTCTTCAAATGGAGGAGTGCCCATTATTTTTGTATCTTGTCAGTCTTTTAACATGTCTGTCACTCGTGTCTTCCTGACAGATGATCAGGGGGAGGTTATGTCATTCGAGCAAGCCTGACACATTTAACCAGCTGTGGACTGTGGAGGAACAGGTGAGTAGCAAGGCTGGAAGAGGATGCACTATGTTTTATCATGATCAGTTTGCTCACCAAGCACAGTGAATATACAGGAGTTTCTTGTTGATACTGCCAACATATTTCCAGTCTACATATGAAAAGTTTAATTTCAAAACACCATTTCTCATTTTGATGTTAAAAAAATCGTCATTAACAATCTATAAAATATACCGAATTCAATCTTTAAAATCTTTATTTTGTCAAACAAAAGCTGATATTGCATACTTTTAAAAAAATTTGTGCTACCAACCTGTTTAAATTGTGGATGTGTTGTTTTGGAACGAAAGCTTCATATATACATTCCACATTGATGTATCAGTGGAGAGTATTAGCAGTCATGCAGTGAAGAAATCTGTATTTTCCCAACAGGGTTTTCACCTGGTGTTTTGTGTGTCTTTTATAGAAAAAACTGGAGCAACTTCTCCTTAAGTTCCCTCCTGAGGAAGTAGAGTCCAAAAGATGGCAGAAGATTGCTGATGAGCTCGGCAACAGAACAGCAAAACAGGTGACTTTCATATATTGATGCACATTAGAGCGGCAGGACTAACCAGGAAAACATGCCAGTGTGGTACACACTTATTCCTTGCTTGGTTCGGATTAATTGATTTATTTGCAAATATAAAAATGATAAAACAAAGCAAAGAAAATGTATAGATTTTGCAGGTGAGATAAAATGAAAAACAAGGCTATCTCACCAAATGTAAACATCTATTTTATATTTTTATCAGCCTGTCATGATGTTAACCACGTGGACTTTTGCAAATCTGGCAGTCTTCACTATCAAAACACACTGTTAAATGGAATGAATCATGTTGCACTGCTAAAAGGTATCGACAGACTGGTGGCATCACTTGTGTGTTGATTGCATCCCGCAAGTATCTGGATGATACATGCGTGTGACCTCAATTACTTCACGCTGCTGTTTCTCTGTTGGAAATCATTAACGCTACCATTTTCCTGTTAAAACATTCCAGGTTGCCAGTAGGGTTCAAAAGTACTTCATCAAACTGACAAAAGCTGGTATCCCTGTGCCTGGAAGAACACCCAACATGTGCATGTACACTAAAAAGGTAACCATTACCCCTTCACCAATCCATTAACCGTACCCAGTTACTAATCCCATCAAAACAAATCTTGGTTTATGATGCATGGCTGCTTTGGTAACATCACCGGTGTGTTTTTTGTTACCCAGGCGTCCAATAAGCGGCAGCACCACCTTAACAAGCACCTGTACCGGCCGTCGACTTTCCTGACCTCCTACGAGCCTCCGGTCTACATGGAGGAAGAGGACGAGCGCGCGGCATATTACAGCAGCGTGCAGGACCCCTCTGCTGATGAATCGGTCAGCCACAAGTCAAACCCCTCTCTCTCTCTCATTTTCTGTTTTCTGTCTCTGTGTGTCAACAGGCAGTAGTGAACCTTCCTTCTCAATACACTTAACTGTTTAAGGCCACAAAAACGTCGGCAGCTCTCTTGCTTCCTTTTTTCTCCATTTTCTTCTGTGTGTTTTGGTTTTGGTGTAGGTGGTCATGTTTTGGGGGCAAAGTTGTCCAGCAATCGACCAATCAGATCCCGTATTCCCCCTCTCTCTCTCTGTTTTGAGTGGCAGGAAAACCAAAACAGGGAAATGACTGGGCCAACTTTCAAGACATTCTGGTTTTCGGCAGTCCTGGTTTGAACACAGTTTATTTCCTTGTCTTAACGTTCATACAGTTAATTTAACATTAGCAGCTGAAGCTATGTGGAGAGGTTTGTTAATTGTTGCGTTGCCTCAGCCGGAGACACTGCAGGCTCTCTGCAGGGAGAGAAGCCAAAGACCGGGCCAAAAACGACTTGCTCCGGCTACTTGACTAGTATTGATGGTATTGACTGGAGCTTTTTCGGCTATAAACGAGCAGCTATTTTCAGCTCATTGTAAGTGTGTTGCAGCGAGAAACAATAGTTTATGTCCTTGCTCAAATTTTCTAGCTATAAATTAAAGCGTAATCAGCACAGTGTCACTCTAGAATCGGTATCTTGCTCCCACAACTTGTTTGCCTTAGTGCTCCGTAATGTTGTGCACACCCAAGCAAGCCACTTGCAGTGGCGGTCAGGCTTGAAATAACTGTGGAGAGACATTCAAAGGGAGCTGTGTGTGTTCAAGGGAGAGACAGACAGAGTGTTTTCAGTGTTTCATGGTGTTAAATGTGGATGTCATGCACTTCAAGATTCACCCCGTCTGAGACTTAAATCATTTATAGGCCTAAGCAGGTTGCCTTGGGTCTTCTTGATTTTTGTTGTTTGTGTGATGTTGAAATCATTTTAGCGTAGATGCTGGGAATAACTGGAAATTTTGAATGTACAATATACTTGGGTTTGATTCTTTAAGATGGTCTGCTTCAAAAACAGAGTAGGTGGCGCGCTGAAAACTAGCACTATTTACTTTTCAATTGTTTAATATACAATTAAACCCTCCCCCCTCTTCTTTTTCATTTCCCTGATCACATCCCTGGCTGTGGTTCTTTGCTGCCTAATTCGGCTAATCACAATCTCACATCTCCTCCCTCTCACTGTCCACAGTCGTAACTTCTTCCCCTCTGTTAGCAGTGACCTATAAGATAAAGGCTGGTGAAAGCTGCTTGTTACGTGCCTGTGGGATGTATGTGTCTTATACCCATCTAGTCCATATGCATCAGTTTCAGACGAGGGGAAGTAAGCAACTGTGACTTTGCTCCCCGGGGAAAACTCCCTGCCTCGTCCCTTATGTCCGCTTTCCTGTGGTAGCCTGCCTCTCTCCCCTTTAACACCTTTGGATGAAACGAAGTAGTTGGCCCTTGATCATACACGTTTGTACTTTTTTTTTTTTTTCAATCAGGGCAGTGTGTGCTGTTGAAAATGACTAAACAGGCGGGGGCGGGGGGCTGGCTCAGACCCAGCCTCGACTCTCCTTCCATCTGAACTGTGTGACTCCTCACGCTCGCCGTTATCCAAGCGCTGACATTTTCTCTCTCTCCCTCTGATGGCAGTAACCTTTAAGTAAAACCAGGTCGCTGTGCCCTACTGAGAACACAGGCTGCCGGATCCACCGGCGCGTTAACAAAACCTCTAACACCGCCGGTGTGGAGCAAACTCACAAAGGTGTTGCCAGCATGGGCCGCAAGAATTTCTCACTTCACCAAGTTGTCCTTTACTTTGGCTGTGTTTGCGGGAGGCCATGAGAGACGGGGGAGGGCAAACGCGTTGGCAGCTTAGCAGAATTTCAGCCCTGGCGCTCCACAGAGCCATTCACTGTCATGACTTGGAAGTGCGACTGAGAGATTTGTTGCAAATACTAATGTGATACACTTCGTTGATCTCTGTAGGAAAATTGTGTTTCCATTTGCCCCCCTCCACAAGGGAGTCAGAGGTCAGGGCCAGGTACAAAACAGCATTCCTGGAGCTGGCAGGGATTCAATGTTTTGCTGAAGGACACATGGGCTCGAACCCAGGTCCTTTAGCTGAAGGACAGTCTGTCTACTAACTCCAACACCTGGCTGCCCAAATAGAAAAAAGCCTATTGTTCTGTTTTTAAAATGTATTTATTTTATCAGCAGCACAATTAAGACGTACAACAAAAAGCAATAGAAAACAGCAGGTTTTGAAAAACCTCCCCTAGGAGAAATATTATTATAAACAGAAGGGGAGACACAGTGTGCATTGTAGCAGATTAAAAAGAATACACTGAAGTTGTAGATAGACGAACATGAATAGGATCGAGTGAATATATATTTATTCATTATGGGCAAGTTATGTATGTAATTATGTTTATGGATAAATTGCCCTTGCTCGGCTAAAATTAGACCGATCAATAGTTGTAGCAGCAGTTTTCCTGTAGGCTATAAAACATCTAGAGAATTGCTAGAATAGCTGTGTCAAAATGGATTCCCAGAGGGCTATAGAGATGTTTTGTATGTGGATGCACTAATGCTTATCATTTGTTTCCTCTCCCTCTCGTGTGTGTGTGTGTGTGTGTGTGTGTGTGTGTGTGTGTGTGTGTGTGTGTGTGTGCCCACCCAGGATGAGGAGGGTGTACCTGTGGAGTTGAGACACTTGCCGGAGTACAAGGAGCTTTTGGAGCTGAAGCGGCTGAAGAAGCAGAAGCTACGGGAGATCCAGGAGAGCGCTGTGGTGCAGCACATAGGCTACAAGGTGAAGCCCTACGCTCCTCTGTTCAACACATCCATACATATACAGTGAATTGATATTCATTCAAAATAAATCATATGATAACCCCATTGACATACCTGTGTTCACAGCCACCGGCCCTTTCCTCAAACATTTAAGTCAGGTTTCTACACAGGCGTTCACCCTGTTTTATCTGCAGGAGGGATAGTGACATCACATGGTGTGTATTGGTGAAATAAAAAACAAATGCCACAAAATCATTGGATTGAAGAGGTTCAAGTGGCTACATGTACATCATATTGAAATGGTGTTCAGCACAGCTACAGCCTGTGTGAACATGTAGATGATTCAGGAGGCATCAGGATGTTACCTCGATGATTCTTTTGCAAACACTCTTTGTTGACGTCATGTTTAAATGCAAAACTATATAATTCTCACTACGCATGTAGTCAGCATCCATATTACATGAAATCTGTTCTGTGTTTTATTGTCCTACAACTAGGGCTGCAACTAACGATTACTTTCATTTTTGATTAATCTATTAATAATTTTTTGATTAATTATTTAGTCTATAAAATGTCAAAAATAATGACAAATGCCCATTACAAGTTACAAGTGTGATGTCAAAGTGAGGTCTTAAAATTGCTTATTTAGTCTGACGAGCAGCCAAAAAAACCCAAAGTCTTCATTTTATAATGATATGAAACGCAAGCAAATACTAGCATTTGTGAAGCTGTAACCAGAAAATGTTTATTTTTACTTGATAAATGACTAAAACGGTTAATCGTTTATCAAAATTATAATCAACTAATTGTTTCAGCACTACCTACAACCAGTATCCTCAATTAACGTTTTGTCTGATCTGTCAGTGGCTGATAAACTAAAAGAATTTATCTGCCAGGAAGATTTTTTACCATCAAAAATAATTAAAGAGTAACTCCACACTAAAACACTTTTTTTTTTAGTTGTAAACTGGCATTTAGTACTATGTAGTTATGAAATACAACGATGCCGGTCATATTGTCAACATTGAGCACTGATGTCCCGGTGCCATATTTATCTCACTAAACCTGGCTCAGTTCGCCCTCCAGTGGTTAAAATGAGCAGCCATGTTCAAGGGCAATTGTCCTAAGATATGCCACTGGGTAAAAAGATGTTACCTTTTATTCCTTTCACCTTACCCATCTTCATGCTATTTCATTATAGAATCAAGTACCGTGGGAAACATTCACTAAATATACAACAGCAGATTAAGAGTTTTAGTTTAAAACTCATTCGTTTATACAATGGGTCAAGTTTGTAATTCATCATGAAGTGACTTGCAACATGTGAATAATGTTAAGTTTTAACGAATATTAGGCTAGTTAACCATCCAGACGGCGGAGAAACAGAAGTTTAGACGCTACTGCTTTGTGTGGAGCAGCGTAACAGGCAGCCAATCAGGAGCCATCTGAATCAGAGCCATTGTTTTGCCTTGATTTGATTGGCTCACGGTCAGAGGCTGTGTACGGCGTTCGGATGAGACAAAGTTTAAGAACAGGCAAAGATTGAAGACTATCTCACCAATGTATTCAAATGGTGAATACATTTGAATACATTTGAATACAAAAAGGTCAGTTACCGGTCAGTGTGGCGGGTGAGTCTTGTTGATTCATCCGCCAACGACAAGTTCTACTGACATTTGATGCTTGGTGGCTGTTGATTTTGCACCCTGCCTACAGCAATGTTTTGTTCTGAGGTTAACGTGTGTGTGTGTGTGTGTGTGTGTGTGTGTGTGTGTGTGTGTTGTATGCAGTGTGACGTGTGTGGCATGGAGCCCATCCAGGGAGTGAGGTGGCACTGTCAGGACTGTCCCCAGGACAACGCGGTCGATTTCTGCTCCAACTGCTCTGACTGGTGAGACTCTCCTGCTCCTCTTTTCTAAGTGCCATCAGATAATGCTCAGTTGATTTCCTCAGCACAAATACCCGTATATAAAAAAGCTTGTTGTCATTGTAAGAATCCAATATTTTGAAGCTTTATGATATCTTTTGATGCCTTTTTAAAAAAAGGTACAGATAGCAAAACTTGGTATGGTGCCAGTTGGTATCGTTTTTCAATACCTTGCTCGAGGTATCATTGACTTGAATGTGAAAGGGTTTAACCGCGCTGTTCTCTGACTTCTTATCATTTAATCCTTTTCTTAACTGCAGGATCATTAAGGAGCGCCAAGCCCCCAGCTCTAATATTGACTTGGCATTTTCCCTTTTATTTTTTCTTCCAGCTTGTTCAAGACAGAGACCCACAAGCCTAACCACCACCTGGAACCAGTGTACCAGTCGGAAACCTTCCTGGACAGGGACTACTGCCTGCCGCAGAGCACGGGCTACAACTACCTGGACCCCAACTACTTCCCGGCCAACAGATGACAGGGTCCGAGGCGCCCCTAGCTCCAGGCTCTCTCCACATATCCCACAGGCCACTCTGTGCATGGCTCCATCCTCCAAGTCCAAGATAACCGCTTAACCCGCCGCCAGGCAGGAAGGCCGGCCAGCAGGCAGGCAGACAGCCGGGGGCCTCGGAGCAGACCACAGTGCTGCTGGTGGGGGGGGGGCTGCTGGTAACTGGCCTCCCTGACTCGAGCAAGGGCGGCCATGTTGGCTTCTCAGAGTGGGGGGCCCCGCTCCACCTCGGCCGGGTTAATCAATGGATCTCTGATTTAAAATGATACACTATTTTTAAAAACAAAAAAACAGAAGGCACACCGACATTCCCGAGCTCTGTGACTCCAGGAGGGCTGTCTTTGTCCCGTTCCCCTCCTCCCATCGCCCTCCGATACCTCCCTGTGCTGCTTTGAAACTGGAGAAAGTGACGGTCAGTCTGGTGAAGCGCCACCTAACGGAAACGTGTGGTCGACCAGTGTGTCGTAGCGGACCTTAACTCATCAACTGAGATACACATGGGTGGTTAGTATGTGTGTATGTGGTCTCCGTGTTATGCAAGAGTGAAAAATGTCCTAGCTAGGTATCCGTAGATTGAGTATTTATGAGTCAGACTTCCTCAGCGGGAGTGGGGCTGCTGCGAAAGAATTTAGGCGGCGTTTCGGCCAATGGGACTTGCCGCCGAGACGGTGGCGACAGACAGAGTAGGAAATCGATCACAGGAGCTTTGTCGATCCACACAACGTTCTGAAGACAAACCTGTTTGTGTTTAACGGACCGTGCGCCATGTCAACATGGGGCTACCCTACCACTGTCACTCAACGCTGCTCTCTACCCCTCACTTTTCACCACACCCCTCCCTCTCTCTCTCTCACACACACAGACACACACACACACACACACACTGTCATCTCCGTTTCCTTTTTAAATGTTTCACCTCCCCCTTGCTCTCTCCACTAAACATGTTCAGTTTCTGACTAAGAAGCACTACAGCATGGAGAGCAAATGTTTTTGAAGGCAGACGAATGGGAACGTATGGAAAAATGTAGAAGACTGTTTTTGTTTTTCTGTTTGTTTGTTTTTCCCCCTAATGTGTGCTGTTGTTGATCATGTTGAGTATACAAGTATATGGTGAAAAGTAGCCAGCGCTAGTTGCTGTGTGCCATTTTTTAAAATTGTTTTCTGGGGATTTCCACCTCTGAACCTGGCCACAACTTCTCCCTTCCTGCGTGGCGCCATTGACCTACATTAAATTGACCCAATCATCATGCCTCTAGATCCTCTTTAATTTTTGCAGTCCACTTAAAGGTCCATTAAAAAGATTGTATTTTTATTAATCTATTTAAAAAGAAGAATTGAGGTAGTAGTTGCTGCCTCCACAGTGGAACAACCCACGCAATTTTATACACATAGATTTTGTTGTGCTTGAGTAGACACCATTTTGTATGGTTTTCGTTTCGTCTCCTTCCCTCACCCCCTTTGCCCTGCTTCAATATCTGTGTATAACAGTCTGTTCTTATGTAAAAAAATAATAATGTAAAAAAAAAACAATGCTAGAGGAGAACTGTGGAAATAAAAGTATGTGAAAATAGTGTTTCTACACCTGTGGTTCCTGTTTTATTCTTCTGGGAAACTTCAAGGGCCGGGGCACAATTTATAGTGTGTAAATGTGTGTAATCACATTTTGTGATTTTAGCTTCCACAATTTATAATTGTAGATTCCTGCAATATTGAAACATCTCTTTCATTTAGAATATCTTCTGTAATTTAAGGTAGTCAAGATGTTGACATAAGATGCAAAAAGTGTAGTAAAATTATTTTGTTCTCCAAATTTAGACTAATAATTGATTAAAATTGTGATCACAATATGAAGTAGCAACATAATTGGGATTATAATTTTAGCCATAATCAGGCAGCCACATGATGGACCTCATTTGGTTCAGGCCTTCCCTGCATCAAAAAGAATTTGTTTGGTGGAGCGTCACTTTTTACCTTTGGCTGCAAGTGATGCACCACCATGCTGGAAGAGCGACAACAAACTGACTGCAACATTATCACCTCTCCCTTCCTGCCAGAGCAAAGTAACTGTCCAGTTTTTGTGCGACTGGCAGTTTGTTCAAATTGTGCTGTAAAAGAAACATCGCAGTCACTATTATTAATCTTGCATTATGTCCCCTGTGACCATCGGTGGCCATTCACTGACAGGCCTGTTTTAACGCTGCAGTAAAAATGAATGTGCTGCTACTACATTAATTTTATCCAGAGTGAAGATACTGTCCTTTTGTGCATTTTGAATGCAGTGCCAAATCCCTACTGCCTCAGTTACCTTCTCTCTCACTGCAGGACCTTTGATGTGATCTGCTCACCAGCAGATGGAGCTGTCAGATCAGCTGTGATCATTCCCTGGACTCCGATACACAAAACATCAAAGCACACACTCAAAAATACTGGATTTAGCAAATGAACTGGCTTTATTGAATGTTAAATATCCGACTCAAACAAGCACTTAAATGTAACATTGTCCTGTACGAGAAGCTTGGAAACAGCCATATATAAATGCAACACTCTTAATTCTTATGCTTTTTATTAAATGCACAAAAGGCAGTAAGCTTGATTGTAATTCTTGCATGCTTGTTACAATATAAAGCGTGCTGTGCATGAGAGCATGAACACATGCACATACTTTTTGCCCACACGCTTCTTTGACATTTTGCTTTCCAGCATGGCAGGAACCCTCTCTCAGTGCCTTGGGGAATGCAGAGCACTTCACTCTGAGAGATTCAGCATTCAACTAGAAACATGCTCTCAGCCACAGCAGGCAATGCTATTTTCTCAGTTTCTCAGTTATCTACCTTGGCCAGGCAGCTGGCAACGTATACTGAGGTTAACATAAGAGAGAGAGAGACAATGCAAGTAGATGAAGCTATATGTGACGACCAGCCGCTTCTCCAGTGTTACGAGTAGAAGTGGGTTTCACTGATACTGACTGCCATTGAATGGGACATGCATACCACTGGAGTTCAATGAGCATGTGTCTGATGCAGGTGTGAGGTTATGTGTGTGTGTGTGTGTGTGTGTGTGTGTGGGTGAGTCTCCTTTCACTGATATGGCAGAGAGAGAGTGTGAAGGTCTTCACAGGTAGAAGTTGGACCTCCTGGACAGCAGAGGAGGGGTGGAGGTGGGGGTGGAGGAGGAGGGGGGTGGGGGGTGGGGGGTGGGGGGGTGGTGTTTGTTGAATTCAGAAGGTTGAACAGGAGTCCATGGCCTGGCAGATCTGAGCGAACACTTCCTCTGGCGACCTCTCAGCGTCGATCTGCAGACGGAGGCAAACTGGCTGAGACAAGGCCTTTCACATGCTATGAGTGTCTAACATGCTATCTAGGCCAGCAGTCCGCAACGCAAAGTCTGCAAGCTCATACCAGACTGATGACCTCAATACCTGTCGTGGCATTTAACAAACAAACACACACACACACTCAATACCTGTTGTGGCATTTAACGCACAAACACAAACACACACGCACGTATGACGTTATCACATGCCATGAGCTCATTTTAAAGGAATAGTTCACCCCTAAATAAAAAGTGCCTCTCTACTCACCCCCCATGTCAGTCGAAGCTGCATAGAAGTTTATAGTAAAAGCAAACACACACTTCCATATTTCCTTCTCCCAAACGATCCCATCTTTTTACAGCTCCAAAAAAAAGCACAAAAAGTATATTGATTTTCTCCAAACACAGCTTGTGCAGCGTAATCCAAGTGTTTTATAGATTGATTGCACTGTGGGTCCAAAAGTCCAATATCTAACTCGCTATCTCCTATATTTTCCTCACTGACAATTCTCTGGTCGCACATCCGCCTTGCAGTAGCAAACAGAGTTTTCTGCCAAAGCACTGTAAGAGAATAATAGGAGATGATGTGAGGTAAATGTTGGACTTTTGGATCCACAGTGCAATGGTTTGGCTACAAAGCACTCGGATTATTCTGCATGAGCTGTTTGGAGAAATTCAGTGGACTTTTTATGCTTTTTCTGGAGCTGTAAAAAAAAAAGCGCTGTTCACCTCAATAGTTTAGGAGAAAGCTGAAGGCTAACTTGCTGTGTGTTTGGTGATCGTGTTTCAATTGACATGGGTGGGGAGTAGAACATGACTGAATTTTCATTTTTGGGGTGAACTACTCCTTTAAAAGTGTGGATCACCCCAGTGGAAGTTGAACCCCTGACTCTGCTATGCTCTACCTGATCGAGCTGCACAGGAAAGCACACACACACACACACACACACACACACACACACACACACACACAGTGGTGGAAGAAGTACTCTGATCCTTTACTTAAGTAAAAGTACCAATACAGCAATGTAAAAATACTCCATTACAAGTAAAAGTCCTGCATGAAAAATCCCACGTAAGTAAAAGTACATAAGTATTAGCAGCAAAATGTAGTTTAAGTATTAAAGTAAAAGTAGTGGTTTGGTCCCTCTGACTGATATTTTATTATATATGACAACTATATATGACATTAATACTGAAGCATCAGTATGTAAGCAGCATGTTATTGTTGTAGCTGCTGGAGGTGGAGCTAGTTTGAACTACTTTATATACAGTTAGCTAGTTTAGTCCAGTGGTTCCCAACCTAGGGGTCGGGCCCCTCCAAAGGGTCACCAGATAAATCTGAGGGGTCGTGAGATGATTAATGGGAGAGGAAAGAAGAAAAAACAAAGTTCTGATACACAAATCTGTTTTCAGTTTTTGGACTTTTTCTCTAATCTTTGATTTTTGCTGAAATATTGGCTCATTTGAACATTTATTGAAATGAAACCATGTGAGGTTTAGAGGGAAAAATCACTATTTGGTGGAGCTGTTAACAACTCATAGACATCTGAAATGTGACCCTGACTACACACTGCTTTTTGTAAGACGTCAAAAGCCAAAAAGGTTGGAAACCACTGGTTTAATCTTTAACAATGTTTTGTATTTTAAAAGCTTGTTATATTATCCATTGTGTCAAATCTCCATCTGAAAAGTAAGGAGCAAGCAAGGACAGAAAAGACAATATTTCCTTCTGAAAGTAGGGAGTGGAAGTATAAAAAAGCATCAGATGGAAATACTCAAGTAAAGTGCAAGTATCTCAAAATTGTACTTAAGTACAGTACTTGAGTAAATGTACTTGGTTACTTTCCACCACTGCCCACACACACACACACACACACACACACACACACACACCGACACAACCTCACCCTGTGCAGAAGCTTCCTGCGTTCATAGTGAGCTGCCACCGGCTGGCTGTCGCTGCAGAAGCTGTCGGTCCTCCGGTCCGAGGCTCCGTCTCTCTCTCTGTCAAGATGGAGGCTGGAGCCGGAGGAGGAGCGTCCGCGGCACTGCAGGCGGCTGCACATGGTGTCCGAGGAGCAGTCCAGCAGCAGCACCGCACCGGGATCCCCCATCTGACACACACACACATACACACACACACACACACACACACACTACAAGTCAGAAGTTTGGACACACCTGATTGAATGTGCTATGTTTTTCATTCTCTTAAAGCCACTTTGATCTAAAGGCTTATGCTTAAATGCTTGAAATTAGTTTCTTAGACAAATATAAATAGTGAAGTTGATGCCTATGTATGAATTTCTTTCCAAAGCCTTTGCCTTTCCATCAAGGCAAAGGGCGGCTGCTTTAAAGAATAAAAAATATAAAATAGTTTTGATTTGTTTAACACTTTTTTGGTCACTGCATAATTCCATTTGCGTTATTTCATAGTTTTGATGTCTTTACTATTATTTTAAAATGTGGAGAATAGTAAAAAATAAAGAAACATTATTTATTTATTCATTTCTTTGGCTGGTAGTGTCCAGCAAGAGAAAAGTTACAGCAGATTTTTCCCCTTCAGAGATGGGAGTTTTCAGACTTTCTCTGGATTTATGTTTTTTATTTACTGAATGCTGAGTGTTTATTTGATGTGTCTTCTTACTTTGTATGCAAATCTCCTGCTGTCCCTGTCCCACGACTGTCAGTACTTCTATGTAAATTGTCACTTTGTCTTTTTCTGTACGTTTATTGCACTTGGCTAATAACTTCATTCTCATTCTGAACGCTCATTTTTGTTGTTCTTGCCGTACTTCTTTCCTCCTATTATTCCCGGATGCTTTGGTCGATCTAGTCACAGCCCCTGCATTTACAGTAGAGTCACGCTGTATTTCATCAAAGTTCGTCACACTGATGTAGTCTGTGTATGTAAAATGAAATGAGTTATTGCATTTTTTGACCACATCCTCAACGATCCTCGGTAACTCTGTAGAGTATTTTGTCATTTCTATATTTCTATTTCATTACCCTACTCTCCCCTGCCTTCTCTCGTCGCTTCACGCTCACTTCCTCCCAAGTTTTGTTTTTAGCACACACAGCTCCTCTTCATCTCTATCGGCAGACTATTTTTCCCAGTTTTTTTTGTTGTTTGTTTCTGTTCTGACCTTGGCCTCGTACTCCTCAGCCTGTCTCAGCTCTCTGGGGAAGCCGCTGATCACAAGACCTTTCCCCTGCCGCACCGACGACGCCACCGCCTCGCACAGCAGCTCCAGCAGTGTGTCCTGGGGGATCACACACACACACACACACACACACACACACACACACACACACACACACACACACACACACACACAAAGGCATGTTTTACCATATAAACCCCAACGGATGCTACATATCCGAATCAACCTAGATTGACTGCAAAAGCAAGGATAGGCATGAATTCATATTTGTAACGCTTATACACTTATGTGCTTTACAAGAGTCCAAAGCCTATTGCCTACATCCATACATATACATAAATACATGCAGTACATCCATGTATAGGCAGTGGTATGTATGTATTTATGTATGTATGTATGTAGGGCAAGATCACCAGTTCAAATCCCAGAACAGACTACAGAAATGAGCATGGGGAAAGTGAGTAAGTATCACTCTCCTCCCTCAACAACTCCCACTGAGGTTCCCTTGAGCAACTGCTGTGACCCCCCCCTTTGCCCGCATGCTGATTAACTCCTTCAGTCCAGGTATTATGGGATAGGTAGCCGACTGTTCATCTCACATGCAAAGTAACCGGTTGCCATTTTTAACTACCTCTTTCATCTGTGGTTTATCCAGCAGAGCGTTGTCTCTGTGGAAACGCTCTCTCCCACGCTGAGGCTGTCAGTGAGCACAGGCTGGTTGCCTTGACTTCTTTTGTGGTGAAGTGATTTGAGTACGGGAATATAAAACTGGCAACAAAATTTGTTCTCGTATTGAAACATGCGTGAGGATGGTAAGATGACTTGCCAAACCATTCCAAGTGATGAGAGGTTGGGTATGAACAGAGAGGAGAATAACCCTTTTCTTTTCTTAATTTTTATTTATCAATTTACTTTTCACCTGTGTATAATTTTTTCTTATACACAACGAAATTGAGGTTGACGCAATTGCAATTTTGTTGTGCTTGCACAATGACAATAAAGTTCTTGAATCTTGAATCTTCTTTTTTGATTTGTACATTTTACTTAGTTATTTGGCCACAGTAATTTTTTGTCAATTTTGCTTTTCAATATTGTCTTGGTGTTTGTCTAATTGTCTTACTATTGTTGAAAATCAATAAATATATTGTTCAAAAAAAAAAAAAGATGACTTGCCAACGCGTAACACAAATGTGTAATGTAAACTTGAAAAGCGAACTGCATGCGTGTGCAATACGATTTGCAAACCTGTGATGCATTTTGTAGTTGTAAACAGCCGTTTGCAAATGTGCAAAGTACATTTTGCGAATGAATGCATTTGTTATGCTATGATCAATATTTCCTTTTGTGAAGCAATGAAAACATCTGCAGCCATTTTGTCAGTGTCTTGCAGAAAATCACACCACAAGCTGTTGTCTTATAAGAAATACGAATACAAAACGTTCAAGCTCACAACTTTAAATGCATTTGTTCACAAGCTTGCAAAATGTGTTTTTGCAACCTCACACATCTTACAATACAAGCACGGATTTTGACAGTTCTTTTGAGAGACTGGTAGAGGAAAAGCTCCTGGCCAAAACAGAGCATCTCCTTGATTATTTCAGTTTGCATACAGTATACAGTGCACAAGACACTACTGATCTGCTATTCCTATTTTCAAACACCTGGAGGGCAGTAACAACCACGCCAGGCTGCTCAATGTTGGTTTCTCATTGTTTTTAAACCTATCAGTAACTTGATGGATGTTTTGGATGTTTTAATGAATAAAACCAGATGATGATGGTGAATGGGCGTCTATCTGGGGAACCGTCTTTATCTACCAGCTCTCCCTACTGTTGTGTCCTCTCATCCTTCTTGTATGTTCTGTACACAGTTGGCTGTGTTCGCCAGCATGAGAACAGACTTACTGTCAAGTTTGCTGACAACTGAATGTATCCAAAACTAAAGACGCGTGTATTGATTTCAGGTGCAAACCCCTATCCCTCAGTACACTATCATTAAGCATCAGGCGGTAGATGCTGTAATCAATTACAAGTGCCTGAGGACTGTGATTAACAACAGATAGACGTTTGATTGCAACACTGAAATGCTGTGCAAAAAGAGCAGGAGTGCCTCTCTTGTCCAAGGAAACGTGTTCCAGGTTCCAGGTTTTTAAGAACTGAAACAGCTTATATTGAGTCAGTACTGAGTCAGTACATTCATCCCTATGTGCAATTTAGAGTCTCCAGCTCACCTGACCAGCATGTCTTTGGACTGTGGGAGGACACCGGAGCACCATGTGATGTCCACACAGAAACAAGAGAGAACATGCAAACTCCATATAGAAAGGGGAATCGAACCACAGACCCTCTTACTGTGAGGTGGCAGAACTAACCAGTTCAGTCTCACTACTGCAAATAAAAGAGGAATAGGGACTCCTTTATCCCTGCTGCCAGGCCTCCTAAATCTGACTCTGTTCCTCTGTTGTCAGTCTGATGTTTTTATGTAATGCTCTTAATACTTTTTGTGAAACTAACTTCTCACTGGGACAAATTAGCTTGCAACTCCGACTAGAAATCAA
Source organism: Centroberyx affinis (assembly GCF_046629955.1). NCBI lineage: Eukaryota > Metazoa > Chordata > Actinopteri > Beryciformes > Berycidae > Centroberyx > Centroberyx affinis. The sequence continues at coordinate 55,131 of NW_027283309.1, read as the reverse complement.
ACTTGGCTCTGTGCTGATGTGGGGAATCTTTCCTGTCATGAAACCAATCCACTCCCTAATCCTAATAATAAAAGTAAACTTCTCCTCACGACAGATAAAATAAATCTGGGTAATCTTGTTGTGAATGTCTTCCCCCGATGGGCGCAGTGTTGTTCAGGTGTGCTTGGAACACAGCGGTGCCGCCAGCCGTACGACTCGGCCTTGTCAGGAGCAAGATACTCTCCTAATTGAGTATTCATGGGCGATTCTACAACCCTCACTGAGACCTTGAGCTGCCAATGATGCATCAAATTATGTGCAACACCCACGTGAAAACAAGCAATCCATTACTTTTGGTGGTGGAGATGTTGGAATACGCATCAAATATTAATGATTCATGCTCCTATACTCTGACTTGAGTTGAAAATCTACTGGAAGCAGCAGATTTTCTACTCCGGTAAACTGCGATAGTCGTTCCAGCTCTGCCTCTCGGATGATGAGCGCACCGAGATCGCATCATTACAGATCCGCCAGCGAGGGAGGTCCTGCTGCTGGTTTTTCCTCTGTGACCACACTCTGTATACATACGCAGACCTATAGATAGTACAAGGCCACGGCCAGACAGGAAGCCGACTGTCTGCAAAGGGATACAGTTCACAGAGAATATTAATGCCGCACTTCACAGCTGCGTTGCCAGGCAACAATACTGTAACATTTCATCAGGTCGAACTCTCACCGTGTCGCTCTTCCGGCTCCGAGCCCACCGAGATAAACGCTCAACTTTGTTGTCGTGCGATACGTGTTTTTTTTTTTTTACTGTACTTTACTGTATGACTCAACCTGGAGCGCTGCACTGTGTCTGACCCAGGATGGGATCATTCATCCTCTGATAAATCAATGTCTCTATCTGACTCTCTCTCTCTCTCTCTCTCTCTCTCTCTCACTCACACACACACACACACACACACACACACAAAATAAAAAATATAAGCCACTGGCCAGTGAACACATGGGACATGGCCTTAATGTGCTGTAAGGGGCTTAGACAGCTGAGCCTTGCTTGGATGCTGTTCTGTTTCTCCACTGAGACTTCTCTATTTCTGCACAGTTATAAGTGTGTATGTGAGTATTGTTATATTACCTGTAAATCAATGCACTACAATCACGTTTATGTCTTGAAATACAACTGATGGAAAACCCTAAATGCTGTCTCTGTTTCTCCACTGAGACTTCTGTATTTCTGCACCTATAACGTTTAACGTTTAACGTTAGGGATGTGTATGTGTGTACTGGATGATAGAGCGACTTTACTTGATTCAGAGAAAATAAAAACAAATCTCTCTAAGTCTCCAAAATGTCAACCTTTCAGGAACTAAGAACAACAGCCTAGTTTTCAACCACCATGTATTTTTCAGTTTTATCTTATTGGTTTTGAAAAGGTTTCATAAACTCAAAGGTTGCAGAAATTGGAGTGGAGCATGTCATCAATATGTGATGTTTTACTCCTCACAATATCACTTATCCTGGACCGATTTTATAGAATAATGTGTACAATATGGTCTCCAGTGAAAAGTTATGAATGTGTATGTGCGTATTGGCACAGTATATTACCTGTAAATCAATTTTTATCCTGAAATACAACTAGTGGAAAACTCTACATCACATGAATAAGAATGAATTACGTCTCTTGTACGCAGAGACAGATGAGTCTTTTTAAACGTCTTCACTCATGCCGCTTGACATAAACTTTGGCAGGAGACGGATTTCAGCTGCAGCTCTGCAGGCTCAGCGTGGGAGAGGAACCACCGGCAGCATCCGTCTGAAAGTCACGGTCAACTCAGTCTGCCTCGTCTCGCTTTGAAAACTGACAACCAAACACAGCCGAGAAAGGACGCTGCTGCATGTTTAATTGAAGCCAGTGAACAGTTTGGGTACTGAGCTGCTTTTGTGTGTGTGTGTGTGTGTGGTTTTTTTTTTATGCTGCTCTGCACCAGTCTGCCAGCTGGGAGTTTTTTATTTCCATCCAGCTCACTAACAAGTTTGTGAGTTTACATAAATACTCAGACAGATAGAATGGACATATTCTGGCAGAAAGTTTCTTTTCATGTCTTTGTGTGTGTGTGCAGTTGAATCGATATATAAGGTGGCGGGGAGAGAAGCAGGTTTGTGATGGGAAGGTTGCCAGTTCCAATCCTCAGACTGGCTGGGAAAAAAATGGGCAGTTACTCCAATCACACTTCTGTATTTCTGCACCTATATTTTTTATTTAAAATGGTCAAGAAGGTTATGAATGTGTATGTGGACGATAGAGCGACTTTACTTGATTCAGAGAAAATATAAACAAATCCCCAAAGTCTCCCCAAAATGTCAACCTTTCAGGAACTAAGAAAAACCGCCTATAGTTGAATCGATGTGAGGTGGCGGGGAGAGAAGCAGGTTTGTGATTGGAAGGTTGCCAGTTCCAATCCTCAGACTGGCTGGGAAAAAAAATGGGCAGTGAAAGTGAATTGAGGAACAATACGACACAAGACGACATGATACGATAAGATATGGTAGGATAAGATATGATACTATAAAATAAACACAAAACATATAATCACTCTACATTCAATTACACATAAACATCAGAATAGCACAGTACCCCTATATTGCTCTAAGCCCATATATTGCACCCTCCACCCAAAATCTTGGTATTGCACATGTCACAATTATTATTATTATTTCACAGGGGTTTGATTGCACTTTCCTGATTGGCTTACTGTTTTTTAACGCTCTCCACTTCCAACAAACACTGTCAATGTGCTTTTAAAGGGGCATCAAGTCGTCTATGACTTTTATCGGCTGCTATCAGCGATCAAGGAATCGCAGCATCGACTGGTCTCTGACAGCTTTTCGCATTCACCATAGAGAGGGATAAGGCAGCTAATTAGAGCAGAGATGCAGCAGAGAATATCTAGTGAAGAGGGAATACATCACAATGCCAAATACTGGAATAATAATACTAATAATACTGCTTTGTCCTTTGCTTTTCTGGCTTGAGAACGAGGCTTTTTAGCCTTTGTAGCTGAAATGTTTTGATGTCGCTCGCTCGCTCCTCTATTGTTGAGCAGAAAAGAATTGTGTGAAAATTGTGTGGAGAGTAAGTGTGTGTGTGTGTGTGTGTGTTGGGGTGGGGGGGTGATTATGAGTGAGTCATTGGTATTGATGAACAACCCTATCAACCCCCTGCAGATACATTTTGATCATTTTGTGCTATGGGGCGATAAAAATCGTACTTATTGCCCCTTTAAGCAAGGCGTTTAACCTCCAATATTCTCATCATTAATATAACATTAGTGTTTTTCAGCAGTAGAGGACTGTGGTTGTACTGGGCAGCCCCCCCCCCCCAGGGAATGAAGTAATGAAGGAATGTGAATATGTGTGACTGTATGAATATGAAGCAGGGCGTTTACACAAAATGCTCAGTAAATCTTCCCTGGATGAGCAGAGGTTAAAAATCCTGTGAGCTTTGACAAATTGTGAGCACACAGCAGTTTGTCAGGCGGAGTGAACAGACACGCCGCCGCACTAAATCCCCTCTCAAATTCGTTATGTGTGTGCAGTCGAATCAATATTTCTGATTCATTCAAGTAAACGACCGTGCGCGACCGGGACACATACACACACACACAACCACCTATTTGAACACACACACACACACACACACACACACACACACACAGGCACATAAAGGCCTTTGAACATGCGAGGCAGCGTTTGTGTGAGCGATAGGCGGGGTTGTGTTTTGATGTGAAATGTCACAGACCATTTCAATTAAAAAGCACCCTGACAACCACTGGAATGATGCTGGGGATTAATAATCACCAGTAGAAACGCGCTACTATTTATAACCTCTGCAGCTGTAATGTGGAGATAGGACGCTGAACAATGGGGGCGGGAAACCAAATATTTTGTTGCCTCTACCTGCCACAGCTGAAGGTGAATTAAAAAAAAATCTCACCTATCACTGGCCATGTTTACACGCACATGAAAAATGTGATTATAATGCGATTAAGGCAATAATGCGGGTAAGTCAAGACCCATGTAAACACCTCACTCTGATTGCATTAATGTGATTATGCTCTCAGTAGAAGTACGCATAATCGCAGTAAAACATCTGGAGTACTCACATTTTAAGCGTGTTAATAGACACCAGTTAGGTTACATTTCTTTAACTGTGGTCATGTTGTGCACGTGCCCAGCTCATTTAATAGCTGTAATTTACCAATATTTCTGATATTTTCTCAATAAACATTTCAGATGTCAAATTTTCAATGATTTGAGTTCTCAGGCTGTGGTCCAAAGAACATTTGACCATAGGAATGTGCTTTTTTATGACTTCAATCATGCAATTTGGAAAAATATGTCCAATATGAAAAAGTAAGCTTTTAGACATAGGCTTTTTTTGTTCAGATTTGTTCATCAGCAGGCCCTGGGAAGACTTGTGCCAGAGGAAAATAAAAATGAAAACTATGGACTTACATGGAGTAAAAGAGAGAGAGTTACGCATGTTGCATCATCATCATGCCGGTTTCAGACGGTTGTAAGAAGAGTACTGGAGACATTTTTAGACGAGTTTCAGGAGAAAACAAGTTTGAGTCGCTGAAGGCAGCGGCAAACAACAAGATGATGTTGTGCAGAATCGTGGCTGTAATTGTTTTGGTAAAATTTTGATAGTAGCGGGACTGGAAACAAGTTATTATTTTAGCAAACAACCTCCTACTCCCATAATTCTCTCTGGATAATCAAAATAAGTACTTCATTCATGTAAACTGGATTGTTGAAAACATGTAAGCGGCTTAATCGGGCTATTGCCTTACTCGCACTACTGGAAACAGTCACATTATTTCTCCACATGTAAACTGTGGATTTTGTTGTGAATTTTGATGTTGCCTGAATGCAACATCTTCCCCAGACTTCAGAAGCACTTGCCAAGCGGCTGCTGGAGCTGACAGACTTGACACGCTGGTGGCTGCTGTTGATTTCCTGCCCTGCTCAACATGTTTACTTCTTCTCGACGAATATGTTTTCCTTTCAGTATGTTTGGAGTCATAGATAATTTATCTGGTTTACACTCCCTGTCAGTGAATCGCTGTAGCGGTTTCCAGCTGCAGTATAGGGTTAGACAGCCATGTCGGCTCTATCTGGGACAGTGTTTATAGATGTGTAATCTCTGTGAAAGTCATTTTGAGCGCTTTTGACTGTATAATATTTCAGCTCTGTCCGCCCTCTTCTATTTATTTCCTTAAGCCCTTTTGCAGGACAGCATGATATATTGTCTATCAGATTTATTTTACCCTGAGTGATGTTTTAAAATGTACTGCCATCCAGCTGTGATTAAATCCACATTCAGCGAACTGGGACAAATTAATTTATGTGTCGATATGACTGTTTTATCTTTCAGTGACAACATAGGAGGATGTGTGCTTCAGTGTTTTGGATCTGAACTTCATCTCCTTCAACTGTAGCTGTAGCTGTAAATGGTAATCTGTAAGGCCCAGTTTTTTCATTACTTTGTCTCCATCTTTGTTGCTAAGCGCTCCTTGCTGTGGTGTTTCTGCACTGCTCTTCCCACAGATCACCTGTCAATCAAACAGTGTGTCCAGTACTGTGACTTTGTCTTTTTCCTTGGATTTCATGTTGATGAAGTTTGAGTTTCTGCAGGTGGCTCCAGCTCTTTTCTCTGTCTGTTCAGCCATGGTGGCTATCGCTGCTCATGCTAACTACCCAGTTCTTCTTCTATTTATTCCAAACAAACTGCTGTTGCTGCTACTGGAAATGTAAAACGCATCACTTCCCAGGAAACAGCTACCAGACCGCGGGTGTTTAGAGCAGCAAATTTAAAAGCTTTAATGAACTGGGTATAGATTGAATCACTGATGTGTTATATTAATCATTAATCTATATGAAAATGTTGTGGATTATTACTTTAAACCCTGAAGGTCTTATTTAAAAAGAGACATGCTAATTACTACTTCATTAAGACCATTTATGCAAATTATGTCAGCTGTAATTTTCCAATTAGAATACCTGAGGCACAAGATAAGTAGATTGCCCAGGTGAAACATGTACAGCAAGCTGTTTTACCACTGCAGACTGTGTAGCTGAGTCAGAGGACAGGAGGTGAAGCACTGACTGGCATGACTCCTCTTGGTCTGAGATTCATCAAGCACTGATCACATAATATGATTTAGCAATCTATCATTTCTTTTAATCTCATCCTCTGACATTTGAAAGAGAGTTCTCAAATGGACCACCCTCTCTATGTTGTCATCCTCTCTGCCTGTTGTGCCTTTGAACAAATAACACAGTAGAAGTTAGGAGTTGCTTCCTCTGGGCGTTAAAGACCATGTGCAATTACTGGTGAAATTGAGGCAATTTGGCTTAGTAAATGAATGGGTATGACACATTTCAATAATCTCTATTTTGCACTCTAGTATTGCCATTCCTCAAAATACATATTAATTGGGTCAAACGCACCAAAAATCTCCTGATAAATGTCTGTCTACCCCAAAATGCCATGTGCGCACATGAGAGAGAGCAGGACCAAACGCAGCTGCATTAATGCTGCTGCAAACGCTTGTAAATATGGATTATGGATTGGAAATGGGCTGAATAGTATGGAGGTGCAAGTCATAACGCATTCTCACAATGTTTTGGGGTTTGAATCCAGCAGAAAAGATAGAAAGATAGGAAAAGACAGAAAAGATAGGAGAATTTATGTAACAAAGATCACAAATCTTTGTTACATGTCATCCTCTCTCTGTTTTGTCACTCTCCACTGCGCCTTTTAAAGCCGAAATGCCATAAAAATGTAAAAAAATGAAGTGAACGTAGGTCATCTTTGACAGTGGAACAGGAGTCACACACTGACCTCGGGCAGCTGCTCTCCTCTCTCCAGGACGTCCTGTAGGTGGCGCCCCCTATCGCTGTGCGACTGCAGCTCACTGCACAGCAGGTCCCCCAGGGTGACGCGACGCAGGCCGAACCTCTCCTCCATCCTTTCACACTGGAGAGCCTTCCCTGAGCCCGGACCGCCTGGCAGCACACACACACACACACACACACACACACACACACACACACACACACATACAAGTACAAGCGAGAGGCAGAGAAGAACACAAGTGAGAGGGATCAGTGCATCCTCAGAGAGGTAACCAGTGACAGAGGAAGACGATGAGGAGGAAACTGAGAGGTGAAAGAAGAGCTTGAAACAGGGAGAAGATGGGAAACGGGAGGAGAGAGAGAGAGAGAGAGAGAGAGAGAGAGAGAGAGAGAGAGAGAGGAAGAGCTCAGTCTCTAAACGTGAGAATTTATGAGAAAAGAGATGATGTGGGAAAGGGGGGGAGGAGGAGAGAGGAAGCACGAAGCAGGTGGGTGGGTGAGGAGGGCAGTGTGTGTGTGTGTGTGTGTGTGTGTGTGTGTGTATGTGTGTGTGTGTGTGTGTGTGTGTGTGTGTGTGTGTATGTATGTGTGTGTGTGTGTGTGTGTGCACGTCACAGGTCTGTGATGCATTGCCAGAGGCTCAGAGCCAGGTTATCACAGATGATTATCATCTTCTCTCCTCTAGCAGAATCTACCTGCCCCACCACCGCTGTCTAACGCCATAGACCACATACACACACACACACACACAAAATCACACACACAGCAAGTAGAAAAACACACCATTCTACCAACCAGCACCAGACAATCTGCCTCCATTCATCCTCTTCGCTTCACTTTTAAAGAATGGAAAATATTTCACAGCAGTCGACCTGCCAGACTGCTGTGTTGTGGTAAGAGTGGGTGTTTTATTGCAGGTTGATTTCATTACGTGGCCATGAAGCTGTGGTAGCTTCAGTGGGGAGCGGGTGCTTTATCATAACCAGCCTAGAGCCCAGTAATAAAACTCAGGGTGCGCTCCATATTCATCAATATTCTCCTTGAGTCCGGGTGTCGTTGCCCTCCACCAGCCTCCTGCCCGCTGAAGGATCAGGCGGGGGGGGGGGCCCGGGAACCGAAACAAACGTCCTCATCACCATTTCCTCAGAGAGCGAGCGAGGCCAGATATGAGCAGCGGTGCTCGCTTCGCACTCCTGCCACTCAGCCAGGCGTGACCGTGAAGCCGGAGAAGGTCCGCAAGGAATCTGGTGGGTGATGGATTCATTCATTGTACATTCAGTGCATTTTCACTGAATTAATTTATTTTACCTGCACTCCCACCCCGTTTGAACTATTATTTCCTGGCTAACACCTCGGCCAGGAGGAGAAATAATGACCAACCAGAGCTCAGCCAAATCGGCGTGAAGCTTGTTAGTGAAGCCGCTCTCTACTCAGTCAAGTCTCTCTCTAACCTGCTGTATAAATTGGCTGTGGGTGAAGATACTTTCCTCTCTTCAGCAATTTGGATTAACTGGCCCTGAGTTGTGCAGTCAAAGCCACTCTCACACAGTCTGAGCATTAGACAGGATGAGATCTAATTACAGCTCCTCCCTGCTCCTCTGTTCTGTGCTTCACATCTTTTTTTAGTACGCTGACTTTCACTTGAGTAATTTTTCCTGACAGGTCCCCACTTGCGCAAAATGACTTATTTACTTTAGCATGAGTAAAACTGAAGCAACGACACTTTCCGCACTCTACATCTTTGTATGCATGGAGCTCAGTCATCGTGTTTTGCCGTTCCATCCAGCCAGGAAACAGTGTTCAGGAAGAGCTGGATCTCTAGAAGATGAACCAGTTAGAAGACCACAAATCTAATGATGTAGAATAACGCAATGAAGCTTGAGAGCGTATTACCCCCGCCGGTGAAGTTGGAAGAAGCAACAAATGGCTTTGGCTGAAATTTGGTGGACAAGAATTAGTTAATCAAATTTTGGTGATGATACAGATCTGGGATTTCTGCCATTAGATGATTTTTGTTTTTTAACCATAACTATTATGGTCTGACATCCAGAACTAACCCTAACCAAGTCGGCTGCTGAACTATTTTGTCGGAAAATCAAACCCAGAAGACAAACGATAAACGTACATAAAGAAGAACGAAGGCTGAAGCTTTGCAAGTTGGAGAACTGGTCAGCGCTGGCGGAGGTTTGCGCTCTAGTTTCCATCGTGGTCCGCAGGTGGGTGGGGTTTAGGTTTCTCAGGATGAGCTGATGGGCCGATGGTTTGACAGGGCAGTAATGTGGGGGAGGGAGGAGGGGGGGGGGGGGTGCTCACGAGCCCAAACCAACCCACCATGTGTGAATAACTCTGTCACAGCCTTGTCCTTGACGAGAGCCAAAGTGACAGATGGAATGAATTAGAGAGAGATGGAGCAGGAGACAGAAAGATGGAGATGAGAGATGAGCCAAGGAACGAGGAGGAGAAAGATAAGAGGACCACATAGACCAACTACAAATAACCGCCTCGCAGTTGTATGCCTCCGCCACTAAACTTTGTTTTATCATTGCAAGTCTTTATTTATTGAACATATATAATTAATGTGGTTATTAGGTCAACTTTTGGTGTCTGCAAAAATGACAGCACTTCCACCATTTTTGTAGAATGACCCAAGATCATTTTCTCAGCTACAGTGGTAAGCAAAACATTATGATGTCACAGTGAAGTTGACCTTTGAACTTTTGGATATAAAATGTCATCACTTCATCATTTTATCCTATTAGACATTTGTGTGAAATTTTGTCATAATTAGCGTACGAATTCTTGAGTTATGGCCAAAAACGTCTTTTATGAGGTTACAGTGACCTTGACCTTTGACCGCCAAATTCTAATCAGTTCATCCTTGAGTCCAAGTGGATGTTTGTGCCAAATTTGAAGAAATTCCCTCCAGGCGTTCCTGAGATATCGCGTTCACGAGAATGGGACGTACGTACGGACAACCCGAAAATGTCCCTCTAAAAAAGTCCCTCTAATTTAGTAATTTAATCTTGAATCCAGTTTTATAATCCTAATTTCCTTAAAGTTGCACTAGGCAAGTCACCAACATCTGCTTCAAAAAGGTTTTTTTTCACGTGTGTGTGAGACGAGCACGAACAAACAGTCTCGAGCCCCCCTCCCCACTCGCCTCTCATCGAAAATTAATGAATACCAGGCGACAGTCGCGTCTCCTCTAAAAAGCCCTTAACTCATTTGTGCAACATAGACATTTTTTTTGCAGATTAGAGAGAAGGGAGATAGAGAGAGAGAGAGAAGAGGAGTAAGAGAGAGAGAGAAGAGGAGAGTAAGAGCGAAGTGAGTACTGGGACGAGAACATTAAGGAGATTACATGAGAACAGCGAGGTGGGAGCGAGAGGGCAGAGACTGAAAGCACAGACCTGACATTAGCATTTTCCTCTGGCATTATCGCTCCCTTTCTCTCAAAAACCTCTATGGAAAAACGCATTAACTTTTGCCCCTGCTGCTATAATCAGGGATGTAGTGGGGGTTAAACCCACATAATCCTACCTAAAGTCTGTGTATCCACCTTCTTATTCACACAGTGTTTGCCCACATTATTAGCTTGACATAGATCTTTACAATGTAAACGCATAGCATACATTGTAGTAAGTAGTATCAAAATGGTGCAAGTTATACAAGGATAGTGTTTTAGTGGAGGGAAAAAATTGCACATTTTAATGTTCTTTTTCATGAAAGTATACGTGAATTTTTTATGTTGATTTAGGGAGAGGCTGCGACACCTTAAGATAATCGCCTTACGATAGTTTAGCCGCATTTTTATTTACCACAGCATCACTGATTATAATTGTATCTCTGTCTAATATCCAGCAAGTATTTGATGGACGGCAACATGCAGGAGGTGATGAAATTCAACGTCAACCCATTCACTAGATTTTCAGAATATGAGATTATGGAAAGGTCAAAATTTATTTTAAAACAGCTTTGGAAACTGTTTTGAAGTGATATCAGAAAGATGTGGAGCTCCAAATGTCACAAAATGCAGCTATAGACGAGTATGAACGTGGTCTGCGAACTTTCATTTTGGCACTATATTTCCACAGGTTTCCAGTGTAGGTGCAGGCCGCTGTAGCAACATCTATTCAGTATCATAAATGTTCGCTATAGCTACCACTATGGATAACTGCTGTAGCTTTTTATCCAGTATAAGCTCCATGCCCTGACACTATCGTTCCAGCTCTCTCGAAAACTCACTACATAACACTGCGTTGACTTTTTTTCTCCGACATTACTACTCCGCTCCTCTCAGACGCCCCGACATCTGCTCTCATCAGCGTTTCAGAAGGCAGGTAGATGGATACCAAGTGACTCTCGGCTCTACTTTCCCTGATAATAGACCTGAATCCGACAGATAATCTGCGTTCCACAGGCAGCAGCAACAGCGAAGGCAGGACTGGCTTGGCAAAGAGCGACATCGGTTGAGGAAAAAGTACGCAGGGAGACTGGGATCGGGTGCGGGCATGATGAGCATTTTCTGTGGAGGCGAGGAGCGGACATGCTGCGTCGGGGAATCTTGAGCCAGGCTTTTCAAAGTCAGTGTGACTTTTGGAGCGACTAGACAGAGAAGCCTTCCTCTGAGGCCACGCAAAACTGATCATATACACCCGGTATTCGCTTTATTAGGTACACCTCTCCGTTTACGCAACCGGCTCGCTCATCCAGACAAATGAGTCATGTGTAAATAAAGTAGGAGTGCGGAGCCGCTGGCAGACGGGGTCGAGAGGTTCAGTTAATGTTAGACTAAACAGGATGGATGTTCAGGATGGACAAGATGCGTGATTTAAGCGGTTTTGAACCTGGTATGTCTGTGCCGGATCCAGCAACTCAGAAACAGACACCCTCCTGGGATTTCCATGCACTAGAGTCTCTCAGAAGCAGCAGCAGTGATGATCCTAGGACTTCTTAAATGGGGGGTGGGGGGGTCCAAGGACAATTAACAAGGTTGAGAGTTAAAAATGAACTGTTAAATGCAATATAGTTTGTTTTTAATAAATTGTGTGCACACGAGATTCAGCAAATAAGTTTGAATATGTTCAGCCATGCAGGACAAAGTTTCTATTACTGCAAGGACTCATTTGACTTGTATTGTCCAATGATTATTTAGGTGAAAAATAGACTCTGGCCTGGAAATATCTGGAAAAAATGAAACATAAAATCAACACCTGTCACACTCTTCAGCACTTCTATCTGTCAAAAAGGGCACCTTGGTTACTTAAAACAAAGCAATCTTATATTTCAGTCGATTTCAATCCTGTCAATCAGAGTTAAACAGCCAATAACGTACAAGAAAATTTGGGGTGGCACCAAGACACCAGTCACCAACCAGCCACCCCTTTGGCTCCGCCCCTGAGTGAGAGCAGTCCTGTGTGTGAAAACACCTCGCTGACTGGGGAGATCAGAGGAGACAAGACTAGACTCGTTCAAACTAACAGCCACGATTATGAACACAACAGCTCAGTGCAACAGTGATGAGCAGAAGGGAATCTCAGAACGCACAGCAAACCCAAAAAAGCCCAAAAAACTCTCAGACTGAACAGTGATTAAGCATCGCGGGGTCCAACGAATCCCACTCTCTGTTGGCAGGGTAACAAATTGGCATAAAACCTGCATGAAACCACGGATCTGGTTAGCTAAAGGCCATGGCCGCCTCGTATCGCATTGTATTAACTGGAATCTGCTCAGGAGAAGAGCTTTGAGTTTAGGTGACAGCTGTTACATTCAGTTGGCAGTTTTTCCAATAACCTGCTCCTGCTGAGAGAAAGCTGTTGTGGCAATCTGTTTCCTCAAAGGCTCTCAGACATTCACATGTACGCATGTTGATTCAGATCAGTGGTCTGGCCCATGTGGGACATTGAGGACAGACACACACACACACACACACACACACACACACGCACACAGGGCAGGTACACATATAGATCTACTTGCACTGCATGAATAATCCTTTAATGACTGACTCCTATCTCCTATTCTCCTCCTATCTGTCTCTTACAAAAACACACACATATACGCACATCCATACACAAACACGTTTCTATGCAGACACACACACTCACATACACAAAGTCTATTTTCTTCACATATTCATTATCAATACCTTGCTTTCTAGTGATGATCAGTGTCGAGATGAGCCATGAAATTCTACAGGAGAAAAGTTTTGCCCTGAAACTTTTTTTTTTTTTTATCAATCCTGTACCTGTACCTTGACTTCTGTCAGCCTAAATCAGTGAGATCCTGTGAGGACAGATGGCTGACTTTCCCTCTTCAGCAAGACTCCTGACTCGAGCCTCGGCTTTTTTCATCAGAGCATCACGGGGATTCAGAGCTACAGTCTGCGAATTAAGTTCCCCTTAAGCATGCAGGCAAAAACTGAGCAGCTGATCAATTGATGTTTATTATTCCGTCTCAATATGTGTGTGTGTGTGTGTGTTTTGTCTCTGGCCTGTGTGTGTGTGTGTGTGTGATAGCCATGCGGTGCGAATGAGGCCGGTCTAACTAACAGGCAGCTGAGAAGTCAGACTGCATGTTCCTTCAACAGAAGCAGCCGCTCATTAGTATCCTCTAGTGTATGCGTGTGTGTGTTTGAGTGAGTGTGTGTGTGCGCAGTGTGTGTGTGTGTGTGTGTGTGTGTTTTCAGCTCATCCTAATGAGGTGGGTTCCTCCGGTGGGAGTTATGTATGTATGCAATTGTGAATGCATATTTGTGTGTGCGTGTGTGTGTGTGTGTGTGTGTGTGTGCATGCAGTGTGTCTGTGTCTCTAGCTCATCGTAATGAGGTAGGCTCCACCAGTGGGGAGATGTGTGTGTGTGGGTGTGGGCGTGTGTGTGTGTGCGTATGTGTGTGTGTGTGTGTGGGTGTGGGCGTGTGAGTGTGTGTGTGTGCGCTCCACTCCATGTACGTACCCATCATAAAGATGACCTTTGGTTTCTTCTGTTCTGTACAATAACCTGTCAAAGGAAAGAAATCATAGCTTAACACATGGTGCGTGTCAACACACACACACACACACACACACACACACACACATACACACACACACGCACGCATGCACATACAAATAATTCAGTCGTCCCACCTTTCTACTTGTTAAATAGACTCTAGCCATCTTTTCAAGCTTTTATAAACGGTTAAATTAATTGATGCTATTAACGATATAAACATTCATACACTCATTAAAGTTAATTAGGAATGTAATGGAGGTTAATGCTGTTTACCAATCTTTTTACATAATGAAATAGAGATTAGCAAGAGATTTTAATGATATAATTTCATAGTGAAGATTATAGTAAGTATTAGACTGATGGTTTAAACAAAAATCCTTTTCAAGAGGAATACAATTCTATTTCCTTATTTATTTTCTTTTTCTGTTTAAATTGGTGGTTGTTCACCTCATCATGATCACTGACTTTAGTTAATAGTTGACCCATCTTTCAATTTACCACTACATGACTGAAATAAATCACACAAAACATACCAGTCATCTCACAGCACAGCAATTTATCAGTGTGAGAATTTTGTCTACTGTAACACTTTAGTTTTTAATGGCATTGTTCCCATATATTAATTAACCTGTGTGCTACCTTGTGGAAAAGTATACAATAAGACTGTGTTAGTTCTTCATGAAAATGTCATTAAACACAGCATAACTGTATACTTACAATACTTTTCCATGGGTTAATACACAGGGTTAACGTAATTATCTGCAACATTTTCATGTAAACAAATGTCCATTTTGCTAGTTTTTAACACAATAGTGATTGAACCTATATCCAGCTCATGAAGGCTTTGCGTGGCTTTGAGTGTCTGGTAGGTTTTTCCCGGGAAAAATCCTCTGGTACACAGGAAGTGATGCGTTTTGCATTTCCAGCAGCAGCAACTGCGGTTTGTTCGTAATAAACAGAAGAAGAACTCGGTAGTTAGCATGAGCAGCGATAGCCGCCATGACTGAACAGACAAAGAAAAGAGCTGTAGCCACCTACAGAAACTCAAACTTCATCAACAGAAAATCCAAGGAAGTCAAAGTACTGGACACCCAGTTTGATTGACAGGTGATCTCTGGGAAATGCAGTGCAGAAACACCACAGCAATGAGCGCTTAGCAGCAACGATGGAAACAAAAAAAATAAAACAAAACTAGAAGGGCACCCGGAGAGCGCAGACCTCCGCCAAGGTTCGTGCTATTATTGCTTGTTCGTGTGTCAGATCCGGATCCGCTCTAAAATTGAATGGGTTCTTCCTTGGCCCATGCTACACCCTTCCACCAAGTTTCCCGAAAATCGGGCCAGTAGTTTTTCGGTAATCCTGCTAACAGACAAACAAACGGCACCGAAAACATAACCTCCTTGGCGGAGGTAACAAGGAACTCCAGGATTAAGACTTTAAAGCTGCAGCTTTGCACATAATCAGCCCTAGGTCACTGCTTGTATTTTGAGACTTCATTACCCAGAAACCACGTAATGCGAAACCACCTAACTGCACTCTCCTCAGACCTACAGTAAATTTCCTCTTCTTAGTACCAGATGGAGGTGGAGAAGAGATTCAGCCATTGTTGGTGAGTCCAGCTTTCTCTCAACAGAGCCCTCATTCTCCGCTGTTTATGAGACAGTTTTGTAAATCGTTTTCAAGTTTTTGCGTGCTCAGAAGATTTCCCACCAATGACCACACCTGAAACCAGAACTTCATTATAAGGGCAAATAAGGCGAATCCACAGTTTCAATTTGGGGAGGTTGGACGATTCTTTGTTGCAGCCCAGCAGGTGTATTTCTACATTAAAATCTTGCCCAGTGCATCTTTAACACACTGGAATATGGTCATTGTAAACTAACATGCCACCTCAACTACAAGCAAGATTTTTCCTTTTCCTTCTCCTTTCATTTAATCTGACAGGCCGCGCCTCTGTCCTCTGCCTGCTCCAGATGCCTGTTGCAGGGCGGCGTCAGCGTAGTAACAGCTAGCTGATGAGATAAACATCAGGTGTAGCGGGAGACGGCGAAACAACAACCCCCCCCGCTCCTCCTCCTCCTCCTCCTCCCCTCCATTACACAATCAATACTGCTGATGCACAGCGAGATGATAAAAAAAAAAACCACACACAGGGCTAAAGGGAGGAATTCATTCAGACATCTGGGGAATAAGAATTACCTGACATGCGTGGCATTTACTGAGAGGGAACAATGCGCGCATGTTATGAAATGTTGAATGGAGTCGGCCGTTAAGGCAGAGGGGGGGAATTTGTGACTGAAATCAAATGAAATTGCAGGAAGTCATATTTTGTGTGAACACCCTTGTAATACCACATATACTGTACACACACACACACACACACACACTCATAGGCACGCAGGAAATCAATAGAGTTTCATGCACTCACTTTCTGCAGTTCCTTCAGCATACCCAATTTCTTCCTCTTCTTCAGCCTGTATAGAGAGAGAGAGAGAGAGAGAGAGAGAGAGAGAGAGAGAGAGATGGACAAAATTGTGAGCAGAGAGAGAAAAAGAGAAGAGTGAAAAAGAGAGAGAGTGTGTTAAAGAGAACAGACAGATTGCGGAGAGAGTGTTAGAGAAAAAGACAGGTGAAATTTTTTGAGGAAGATTGAGAGAGAGAGATAGATAGAGGGAGAGAGAGAGCAAAGAGAGAAAGTATTTGAGAGAGAGAATGTTATAAGACTCAATTCTCTGTAAAGCCAGAGTCTCCCCAGAGCAAACACAGGGACGGTGGAGGAGGACGGTGTGTGTGTGTGTGGGTTTTCCCCAGGACATCATTCACAGAAACAGGATTACAGAGAGAGGGAGAGAAGAGAGACAGAGAGAGAGAGAGAGAGAGAGAGAGAGAGAGATGCCATAGCAGTGGCAACAACAATGCCTTGAATTCAATTAATCAGCAGTCAGTTAATCAACTATTATTTGTTATACCACATTTAACACCCTCATATTATAAGATATTCCAATATTGTTATTTTTTTTTACATTTATGCCAGTAATGCATTTTAAAATTCAATGTAATTTGACTGAATTTGATTAAATGAATGAGAGAATCAGAGACGACAGAAATCCACTTGGAAATGTTGTGTCAGATTGTCATCAGAGCCAAACCTGGGCAGAAAACCAGCTGAATCGTCCGTTTCAATTCATTTGAAAGAGGTGACGATCAAATGCCTTTTGAATCAAGCGCACATCAACTGGCTCAAACATCTGAAACCCAATTTCAAATATAATTTCACCCACGTCTCATCGCAGCAAGTTTCCATGGCTATCTACCTCTAGCTTAGGCCATCTGCTTTCTTCTGGTACAAATAGCTGCTAATGATGTTACCAATCTCCTTTTATGCTTGTTAGCATGACAAAGTCATTAATTCTTCTGATTTTACAGCCTGTTGACAACAGAAAAAGACAAAAATGTAAAAGCTGCCATGGCTAATATTATAAGAGGGTAAGAATAACATAAATTAAATGATTTGATTGGGATCACTGATTATCTACAAATACTTTTTGGATTTTTGGATGAAATGTGTGTGTGTGTGTGTGTGTGTGTGTGTGTGTGTGTGTGTGTGTGTGTGTGTGTGTGTGTGTGTGTGTGTGTGTGTGTGTGTGTGTCTGTACAGAGGAGGATAATGCTCAGAGCCATAACAGAGAGCTGAGGAGATAAAAGCAAAGCTTTTTAGTCTTGTTCAGCCGGACCTTTCACCTCACTTAGTTTCACTTGGTGTTAGCACTGAGTCAGCACAGTAGAAAGGTCTGAAGCCATCGTTAAGTGGGAATAAAGGCAGAAATAAAATCCTGCGGACATTTGTATTTCTTCAACCAATCACAATCCAGGGTTCAAGGCAAGGTTCAAAATGAAGGGGTTGATGGCCGTTGTCTTATATGAATTAGTGTGAGATTGCTTTTGCATGTAAGTGGGACACAGAAAGTGATCAGTCAAGATGCAGTTGGACCAAGCTGTGGGTGTATGGAAGGAATGCAGGGGAAAACAGATCGGATTGTGCATTCATCTGCTGTCGGGATTACTGGATATACGACTTTCCCACCGGGAAGTAACACTTGAAAGCCCCCCAAAGTCGGGTAATTAAGTCGGGGAAATCAGGATTGTAAATGATGCACGAATTGGCCAAGTTGTGACGTACCTGCCTTAGCCAACATGGCTGACAACAACAAAAACATCTACTGAAATTTGACATTGACTGTAACTAGCATGCAGCTGTCATCTCTAGGTTGCAGCTGTCAAAAGAAAACCAAACAATAGCCTACATTCAGAGGTGGGATGTAACAAAGTAAAAATACTTCATTACTGTACTTAAGTCAGATTTTCAAGTATATGTACTTTACTCAAGTTTTTCTTTCACTGAAGACTTTATACTTTTACTCACTACATTTCAAAAGAAAAATCTGTACTTTCTACTCACTACATTTTCAAAACAGACTTGTTACCCTCGGGAGATCATCAACTGATTTTCAACATTTGTTTTATTTTCCACATCAGACAGCTTCCATCCCAGAAACAGCTGATCAAGAGCCAGATGTGATTAGCTGTTTGTTCAGCAAAGCGACACCAAAAAGGAAGGAAAGGGACAGAGAGAGAAGCAACACGAAGAAGAGAGAAGCAACAAGAGAGAGAGAATTAACGTTAGTGAATTCAGCTGCTAGAATTAACGTTTGTGATTTGAGCTGCAGACTCTTTCTCATCTGTGATTCAGAGGAAAGCTCAATAGAGAACCAATTTAGAACATTAGAAATTAATTTTGGAGAATGACTTTTACTTTAATACTTTAAGTAAATTTAAGACCATATACATTTATTCTTTGACTTGAGTAAAGGATTTGAGTATATTTTTAGATGAGTATTTGCACTTTTACTTGAGTAAGGAATTTGTGTCCTTCTACCACCTCTATGTGTAGATGACATTAGTTAGATGACATAGTGCAGTGGTTCTCAACAAGAACCAAAATACTCTTTCCAAACACTCACTAACTGGAATGATCTTAAATCACATTACGCTTCTTGTAATTAAACCCTGAAAATACACTTTTTATTCACTTAACTGAAGCTAGACACAAAAAAATCAAATCAAATAAAAACACACAGAATCTTAGACAGTCCTGTCAATCAAGGGGAACTTGGAATCTTACTAACTTCATACATTGTGGTGTCACAACGGGGGCAGTGAATGCAGTGTGAGGTTAGAATTCCAAGTACACAGAGCACAGAGGCATTTCACTTTTTGGCACAATGGAGGCGACACACAAGACAAAAAGAGAGAGAAAGAAACACAAGAGAAATAAATACATGGAGATCCAGCACAACAAGGCGCCGGAGGATGCCCAGGTAAGCCCCGCCCACAGAACTGCGCGGCAGATTTACCTGGAATTCCCAGTGGAGAGGAAGACTGGGCTCCTGGACCCAGTCTCCAGCAGCGAGGAACATCTGCTGCTGATAGAGGCAGAAAAACAGTTGAAGCTGGTTCTGGGCCTGGACTCTTCGGTCCAGAATGAGGAACAGACCCAGACCCAGATGAAATTGAGCAGGCAGGACTATAAGACGATGAGAGCCGCAGATGAATATGTCAGGAAGATTCTGGACCTTGACTCTTCTGACCACACCCACGTCCAGTTCATGTTCCTGGGCCTGGCCGAACAGGTCCAGGTCCAGGAACAGGTCCAGAGCAAATGGAGCAGCCAGGAGCATCTGATGATGATAGAGGCAGAAGCATATTTTAAGCTGGCTCTGGGCCTGCACTCTTCTGCTGAGAAGCAGCAACAGACCCAGAGGAAATGGACCAGCCAGGAATACCAGACTATGAGGGAGGCAGATGAACATCTTAAGGAGATTCTGGACCTGGACTCTTCTGCCCAGACCCAGCTCCAGTTCATGTTCCTGGGCTTGGCTGAACAGGCCCAAGTACAGGCTCAGGCCCAGGAAATGGCCCAGGAACAGGCCCAGGAAAAGGTCCAGGCCCAGGAAAAGGCCCAAGTCGAGGCCCAGGAACAGGTCCAGGTCCAGGCCCAGGAAAAGGCCCAGGAAAAGGCCCAGGCTCAGGCCCAGGAAATGGCCCAGGAACAGGCCCAGGAAAAGGTCCAGGCCCAGGAAAAGGCCCAAGTCGAGGCCCAGGAACAGGCCAAGGAACAGGTCCAGGCCCATGAAAAGGCCCAAATCGAGGCCCAGGAACAGGCCCAGATTCAGGCCCAGGAAAAGGCCCAAGAACAGGCCCAGGAAAAGGTCCAGGCCCAGGAAAAGGCCCATGTCGAGGCCCAGGAACAGGTCCAGGTCCAGGCCCAGGTCCATGCCCAGGAAAAGGCCCAGGAACAGGCCAAGGAACAGGTCCAGGAAAAGGCACAGGTCCAGGTCCAGGTCCAGGCCCAGGTCCAGGCCCAGGTCCATGCCCAGGAAAAGGCCCAGGAACAGGCCAAGGAACAGGTCCAGGAAAAGGCACAGGTCCAGGTCCAGGCCCAGGTCCATGCCCAGGAAAAGGCCCAGGAACAGGCCAAGGAACAGGTCCAGGAAAAGGCACAGGTCCAGGTCCATGCCCAGGAACACGTCAAGGCCCAGGAAAAGGCCCAAGTCGAGGCCCAAGAACAAGTCCAGGCCCAGGTCCATGTCCAGGAAAAGGCCCAGGAACAGGCCAAGGAAAAGGCCCAAGTCCAGGCCCAGGCACAGGCCCAGGTTCAGGCCCATGAACAGGCCCAGGAAAAGGCCCAAGACCAGGAACAGGCCCAGGAAAAGGCTCCAGAACAGGCCCAGGAAAAGGCACAGGTCCAGGCCCAGGTTCATGCCCAGGAAAAGGCCCAAGTCGAGGCCCAGCAACAGGCCCAGGAAAAGGCCCAGGAACAGGCCCAGGAAAAGGCCCAGAAACAGGCCCAGGAAAAGGCACAGATCAAGGTCCAGGTCCAGGCCCAGGTCCATGGCCAGGAAAAGGCCAAAGAAAAGGCCCAGGAACAGGCCCAGGTCCAGGTCGAGGCCCAGGTCCATGCCCAGGAACAGGCCCAAGTCCAGGCCCAGGAAAAGGCCCAAGAACAGGTCCAGGAAAAGACCCAGGTCCAGGCCCAGGAACTGGCTCAGGCACAGGCCCAGGCTGAAACCAGAATCACGGCTGCTCTGAAGCACACTGAGCAGAAGCTAGAGAGCTGCCTCCTCCAGCAGCAGGAGGAGAGGGCCGGTCTCCTCAGGGCCAAAATTGACAACGAGCAGGCCCTGGAGGAGAAAGAGCGAGAGTGGGCAAAGAGAAAAGCCTTCATGGCAGATAAGCTTGCTGTTCTGGAGAGGGACCTCAATGAACTTTTGGAGAAGAAGAAGAAAAAGAAGCGTAGCTTGCTGCGTAGAATCGCTGATGCCCTTACTCCGAAGCGTAAGGAGAAAAAGAAGAAGAACAAGGAGGACAAGATGGAGTCAACTTTCAACTCAGACTCTAACAAATCCTCCAATTCTTCAATGTGAGCACATTAACACCTGTGCTCACACACCCAACCCCCCTCCATCCATTTCCAACCTCCCCCCCCTTACATCCCCCAAATTCCCACAAACCCTTTACTTTACATACCCTTTTACTTTGTCTTGCATTTCTTCTCAGTAAACGATATCAACAACGATATCAACAAAAAAAATACGCTGCCTGTATGGTTTTATTTCTGTAGAGATTTGTAAGTTCCACTACAGTGAATAGTGTACGTGTAACTAGACTATTGTTGTTTGTTTGTGTGGTTTTGCTATTTAAATGCTGTTACAAACAGAGCCATCTCTTCTCTCTCTGCTAAACGATCAAACTCAGAAATGGAAGTGGAGCTTCTTGTTACTCTACATTTATCTCAACCTGGAGTCACATTGTGACCTTGGAATTTTAACGTTCCAGTTGACATTTTAGTCCAAAATAATTTACTCATATAATGCAGCTCTAAAAGAAGTCTTAATATATTGCTGAAGTTTGATATAGATGGGTTTATTAAATTTATATTATAATATATATATTTATATTAAATTTGCAGTAGGGGGATGAAGTTCGAAAATGTGATTCTGACAGCCTTTAATCACAACCAATAGAAAATAATGAGAAAAAACAGGGAGGAAACTTAAATTCTTAAATTGCCAACATTATAAGCAAGTAAATATTGAGGTGAAGGGTCAGAACCACAATATATATTACAAAATATCCCTGCGATCCCAGAATGATCATGTATTATTAAATGGCCTGTTGTAATCATGAATAGGAAGAAGAAGAAGAAGAAGAAGAATAATAAGAAAGATGGTGGTGATGATGATGAATCCTCTGTATCTTGCGAGGCAGCTGGATTCGCTAGATTATGATCACGCAAGAATCCATCTTGCCAGGCTTCAGGTTATGCGTTTGTGGCCAAACCACAGTGGTGCGGACCAATCAGCGTCCCACGAGGGCAGCTGGGGGCGTGGCTTAGGTGTGACGACAGCGAGAAGCGACTGTTCGTTCACAACAATGGCGGCTCCTAAAGAGGCTAGCGTAGATGCTGCTATAACATCAGTTATTTCTGAACTGGAGAGTATTTCTTCATTGAAAGAAGAGCAAAGAACGGCAGTGAAGGCTTTTCTGGATGGAAAAGGAGTTTGTTTATATGGTTCGTTGATCTGATTGGTTGAAGTTAGCCTGTGATAAACGGTGATAGACAGATGGTTCATCCAATCACCTGCCAAGTATTTTTTGAAAGTGCCTGCCCTTTTCCAAACAGTTTCCAAGGACGACTTCCCAGATGGTTTCTGTGTAACAAACCATCTGGCAAGTCAGGTTAGAATACTCTTGCCTTATAGAAATGTCAGCTTAATTTGCATTAGCCTTCATTCCAAGTTTTGTCTTCCTCTCTGACAGCAGCCAAAGCAATGCAAATTTTCACTTCCGCAATTCACCAACTTTTCGTTCCACCAGTTCCATGACAGAGCCACTGTCTCTTCTGTGATTGGCTGTTCTCCTGCTACTGTATTCAGGAAGTTCATTGTCATACAAAGGCTTTTTCTATCAGTTCAGTCCATTCATCATTATTCAAATCCAAAAGAAAAATAGACTATAAAGGCTGAACTTGAACACTTTCATCAACTATCAGCCGTCTGATTTCATTACCAAAAAATGAAATGGAAAATTCACTGCAGGCGAAGATTGAATAGCGTATCATAAATTATTATTACTTACATTTTACATTCTAGGCGCTCAGCAATTTACAACTTTACATGCAAAACATACAATAAGCTCATAAAATATGTTGCATTGTTAGAGTTTAAACTCCCCAACAGTATATGGAGCAGTTTGACCTAGAACATTAAAATACTTCTTACAGTTAAGGCATCAATTTAACACTCTGAAAGAATGAGTACTTTTACTTTTCATACTTCAGTACATTTTACTGCTAATACTTCTATACTTTTACTGAAGTCAACTTTTGAATGCTGAACTTTTACTTTTACTGGAGTATTTTTCCATTATGGCTTTGATACTTTTACTTGAGTAAAGGATTTGAGTTCTTTTTCCACCACTGCCTACATTTGTATGCCTCATCACCTCCATGTTTGTTTTTATTTCTGACCAAAAACCAAATGAACCTGCGCAAGTTGGGCGTCTGACTTCACACCTCTGAGAAAAATACATTCAAATGGACATGGATGCGGCGTGAGATGAGCGTCCGCCAGCTCAGAGTGGGCAGAAAATGGAAATTGCTATTCTCCTGCGAAACACCCATTGCATCCAAGGCAGCTCATATTTTGGTCCGGTGGCCAGGGTTGATTTCCCAGCCTGATTGCCCCCAGTGGCTCACTAACAAGACTCCATATAAACAAAAGCACACCCGCTGACGTTTGGCCCACCAATGTGGATGTGTCACAGGATTTGTCAGGCTGTGTGGCTGTCTGGTGGTTTTTCGCTGTAAACAAGGTGGGACTCAGACTGTGGGGGTCGATTGGGAATAATGACTCCTTGTGTCAAACCCCTCGTTACCAGACTGTGGGTGAAATACTACCTGCAAATCGCTGTTGTCCTGTGAAAACCATGTAACTCCAATTTTGTTGACAGATTACATGCTCCTCAGAGGGTTGAGAAAACTGTCCGACCTCTTGGACTTATGAAACCAAAAGAAATAAAAACACACAGGATACACTAAAAAATGCACTGTGATCAAGCCAAAACAAGGCAGTTTCTCTTCGTTCCTGAAAAGTTGACATTTTGGAGATACAGGGTTTTCACCTGACTGCAACAAAATAATACTTAGCGTTTGTTTTAACCCACTCGGAGCACCAGATGGGTGGGGTCACCACATTAGGCCAATACAGATAGTGTCAGATAAGTCGTTAAAAACAAAAGTATGCTAAATTGCCTTTGAAATACATTTCGTGGCGCTGTCCAATGTAGCAAACTCTGCCGACAAATTATTTGTGAACGCAATTTATCCCGGTCTGATAGCTACACACATTCTGTCCACACTAATTGATATTGGATAGATTCAGTCAGTGGGCTTCCATGGACTGGCAGCACAGAAACAAATGCCTTCGTGTCTGGAATTGAATTGTTTGTGTAGTTTTATCTAGAGGCAGAAAACAAACTCAGCATCACTGCAGCAAATTTACAGCATGAGCCGCAGATAGAAGATCAAAGACAAACGGCGTCCCTTGACGTTTTCATCTATTTCCGGCTCTTCGCTGTTATGTTGCTCTGATACGGTGATTTAGACATGTGGATATTAGCAAAGGGGTTAATGTGCAGTCCAGGCTGCAATTACACAGGAGAAGAGTAAAGCTGCAGAATAAAGTAAAGCAGAGCTCCAATCAGTGTTAAAACTAAATGCAGTCAGTGTGGGGGAGTGCTGCCACTGACAGGGGCGCCAACGATGAGCCAGTTTGGCATGTGGGTACACCAACCGGTCCGATGACTCAGAGAGAGAGAGAGAGGGAGAGAGAGGGAGAGAGTGAGGGAGAGAGAGAGACAGAGACAGAGAGAGAGAGAGAGAGAGAGAGAGAGAGAAAGAGAGAGAAAGAGAATCACAGTGGGAAGTATCCACAGACAAATGTTGGAACACATGCACAGCAAGCATTGCTTGCACATGATGGTGGCAAGAAATGTACGTAAACACACACACACACACACACATACCAACTCTCTCTCACACACACACATCAGTGACACTACCTCTCATTTTCTCCACAGTGATGGTTTGCATCATATATATCATATTGTTGTTATTGTGTGAAAACCTTGTGACTCTACTTTTGGTGAATTTCATGTTTTCTCTTCACTTATGAAACTCTTTCAAACCCCCACTGCTTAAACTCAAAACTGGTGGCCAATCTGTAAAAAAACAGACCTGTTTTTCTCACTTCCTGAAAAGTTGACATTTTGGAGTTACGAGGTTTTCACCCGACAGCGGCGATGTGCGTTACACACAGCAACACGTGTACAACACACTCCTACGCAGACGTCCCAAAATAATCGACGCCGGCATCTAATGAGACGAGAAGATGACGTTGTTAGCGGCAGCACAAGGTGTCTCTGTATCCCCGCTCCGACAGCCACAATTCCTTCACATCAGGCTGGCATGATGAGTCACCTGTTTGAACTAATCGAATAAGCGGCGGCCGTCTCCCTCAGCTCATTACGTTCAAACATCGGGACTTAACTGTCAGTCTGTCAAAATGAGTCTGGAGACGCTCTGGTGGGCCGACGGACACGTGTCGTTACGCAGAGCGCCAGTCACGCTGACGCCATCCTCGCCGGGGCGGATCATCTCGCTGTGTTAGATTTCCCAAGACAGAAAACCTGCGATGGACTGAGCCTCTGTGTGGGTTTCATACACTGAACTCAAAAAGGAACATAAAAAAAATATTAAAGGAAAAATCCACCCTCAGATACGACACTGTTCTACTTCAGTCAGTGATTTCCTACATTTCCCAGAATGCCTTTCAACAACCCCCAAAGAACGGGCCTGAAACCTGTTCCATTCAGCTGTGGGTTTATACATGTAGGTGAGGAGAGCGATACTGTTTGTGTTAGCCACAGTAAGAGCAAGAAGGAGAAGTTTTTCCAGTGGCATCCCTTACTCAAAATGCAACATGTCTTGTGGCTGCATTGCATTCTGGTCTATGGAGGCTGCTGTGGGTGGAGAAATTGGTCTCTCTTCTATTCTACAATGGATTTCTCCCTGTATGATTGTTGAACATCGATGCAAAAAGGCAGTTCTAAAAAGAAGCCCTCGCTCTTTTATTCTGAGGGACTGAGACTAAAACCTGACATTTACTGTTAATGTTTTAGACAGCTGCAATTTTTCTGCTATTAAACTTAATTGTAGCTGTGCTGGAAATAGCTGTATTTACAGTGTTAAAGTGCTTTAGGGTGGATTCTTCCCTTATGAGAAAGAGAAAGAAAGAATGCAAGAAAGCAAGCAAGAAAGAAAGAAAGACAGAAAGGAGGAGGAAAATGTCACACATCACAGCACCGTCCCTCCATCTCCATCTCCATCCTTCGGCCTCCTTCAGCGGAGTGGCACGCTGACAAAATCCGTCACTGTTTCATAAGCGAGACACAAGATGACAAGGTTGCACAGCGTCTTCCTTCCACTTCACAGACAAGAGCATCGCTGTGCGCCACAGGACACACTGCACAGGAGCGGCAGCCTCATGAACGCCCTGGCTGCTGTTTTTAGTTTGCGCTGTGTCCTCCAGATGCTCCGCGGCTTCCTCCGCAAGCGTCCTAATGCTCACAATACTCTCTTTGTTGTTGTTAGCTCATATCCGGACCGTCAAAGGCCTTGGAACAGAGAATCCCTGCCTGGCTGCACTCAGGTGTCCGAGGGAATATTGACGAGAAAGTGACATTGGTCGATACTTACCGATCGGTCTCATTACAAGCTCATTTCACTCTTGCATAACTATGAATATGTCATAGGGAAATCACACTGGGCCATTTTGAATGAAGACACCCAGCAGGAGAACGGCTGATACATAACAAGGCACCAAGCTGTGTGATAAATTCCCTTTGTTAACAGAGCAGGTGTGGACTAAACGCTGTCAGGAGCGCTGTGGACATGGACAACGTGTCAAAAAATCACAGTGGAGAGAGCAAAATTAATAGTGCAATTGCTTCCACATGTTAATTCTCTGTTAGTTTAGTTTATTTAAAACATCTAACCTCAAAAGACACGAAGAAACGAGCGAACAAAAAAATCAAGATGACTACTGACAACTGATCGCAGTTAAAAACGATGCCGATCCTCCACAGGTCGTCATTCTATCGAGGCCTTATCGATTCAGTTCCACACGCAGGTGATGACTCACAGCCGAAACACTCAGACGATGAAAGGTTGAAAGGCTGAACGGCTACGAAGGGATACGGAAGAGGGAGACGGGATTGTAATGAGGATTGAGAATTGCATTTTTTTATCTCTCCAACAGGTCTCAAAATCACAATTCCAGCACATAAACAAATGTAAACAAAGCAGTAAACGAAGCAATATATAAACAATGAGTCTCTCCCCTTTTTTCCGCCTATTTACAATTAATGGTAAATGTATTGTTTTCTTTGTTTCCTCCAACCGGATTTCGGTGTTATACCTGAAAACTGAAATAAACATAAAGCAAGTGTAACCACTTAACCACAATTAAGTGACAGGACTATTCTTCTTAATATATTGTCAGAATCTGCTTTGTTTGCGTTCATTTATGTGCTACAAGTGTGATTTTGAGACTGTTCCTCCATACAATGGCAGTGAATGGAGAGAGAAAAAAATTATCCAATCTCCTCTACTGGAGCAACAGATGACATGACCCCGACTTTGGGGTTATATCATGTCCAGGTACTACGAAAGTTCAGCATCACTTTAAACCAAGTGTGAATTTGTGTAACTGTATGAATGTGAAGCAAGGTGCTGCTGAAAAAGAGCTTTGTGTGCTCTGAGAACCAAGCCTGGATATATATAAAAAAAAAAAAGAAAAAGAAAGAAAAAGTAAAGGAAAGGGAGAAAAGAGGAAGAGAGAGGCGGAGAGGAGTGCAGCTATTTTATTCTGGTCACTTGGCAGAGGGAGAATGAGCGAGAGGTCGGGGGTCATGCTTCACTTTAGCGCTGCAGTCTGAGAGTTGTGTGGAGGATTGATGGCAGTCTGCACTCTCCGCAGAGCGAAGCCTCGCTCCCGGCCCGTCCGGCATTACACAACGTCTCCCCGAGCCCCGCTGATTCATCTGGCCTTTCACAACCGCTGCAGCTCTTCGACATGTTTGAAAAGGTAATTTGGAGATTTTTCTTTTTTTTTCGGCAAATGAAACACAGGTGGAGAGAAGAGGGGAGTGGAGAATTTGGAAAGAGGGGGGAAAGAATGTTTTTGCTCGGTAATGACGGCGATTCTAAATTTGATTGCTGTAATGGCCGTGGGATAAAAGCAGTCTGTCATTCTGAAGGGACAATAAGATTATTATTAGGTTACTGCAAATGACAGTACTCGGACAAGGTTGTGAGGTTGATTGTGGCAATAGGGACAGCATTTATATTTTCTGACATTTAGCTGAAACTCTTATCCAGAGTGAATTACAGCGAGTGAGCAGGCAATGGGTTCGCTGTCTTGGCTGTTGATGGATACGTTCACGGATACGAATAGGAGTTTAGAGTTAAGGCCCATTTACCTCTGTCTACGTCAAGTTTACATTTCCTCAATTATTTTGCAGCACGTCGTGTATAATTAAATTTTTTTGACATTAACTCGTTGTTTGTCTTTTTGAAAATACAAACTTTACGGTGTCAAACCTAGCTTGAAATTAACTGCTGTCTGAGCTAACAAAAGCTCTCAAAATAAAAAGCTGTGGCTGTGATTGACAGGAGCAGAGTGTAACATAAACACAATGGATGTCTGTGACTGGTGAAAAGTTGTTTACATTGTGTTAGCCACGCCCTCCGGCCTCACTCATCCAATCAAAGAGCCCAAACTATTCTCTGGTCCAATCAGAAGTCTGAATGAACACAAGGAAAACTACCAATTTAAATTAACGATAAAAAAGAGAAAGTTTGATGAAACCAAATTAAGACTTTGAATGAGAATGAATGGCAGCAAATGGCTTCTTCTGCAGGGAGGAAAACAAGCTCTGATATCTGCTACTATGCTGACTGTGTGCAGGCAAACCAGGAATAATGTAAAGGTAGAACACCAGTATTATCCTTTAAAGTCAATACAGGGCCACCACAGTCACTATCTTACCTCATCGTACTTGCAAGCAACATCCGCCAGACTGCTGGTTTCACTCAGTAGACTGAGATCCAGTTCACTGGGACCTGCAGACAGAGAAATCATCAAATGTCACACAGTGGGATCGCCTGGAGCCGAGCGAGCAACAGATTCTGGTGATTCACAACAAATGACCCATTTTTGAAAGGAAACAGCATGAGAGTCGGCCATGTTTAATTATAACTGCAACCCATCTCTGTTATGTAAAGAAGCCTTTAGAGACACTTGTGCCTTTGTGGCTTTTAGAGACGATATTTTCAGGCACAAATTTGTATTTGTGTTCATGTAATATTCATCTTGATTTGTCTTCCAGGCAATGTAGTTGAGGGGCTTCAAGTGTACCAGATTTCATCAGGCGCTGGTCTTTTTAAGTTCTGATGAAATGCATTTCCTTTGCACTCAAACGTTTAATTGCGTGTTCAAAATTTAGAAAGGAGGCAGTCACAGCTCATTACAGTGGAAAATGTAATTAGGAACGTAATCAACTCTGGTCTCCTTTGTGCTTTCTGTTCATGTGTTGAGATCAATTTCTGAACTGATTGTTAGATAAATTGATGTAATGCTGTTACTGTTCGCTTTCAAAATAAAATCACAGAAGCTGTATGAATGATGTATATTTTATGCCTTGCATTGTCCCATTGCATTAAATGTAAACTCATTCTGTCTCTCCCATGTGTGCCAGTATTGTATATAATATATTTATATATTCCGACACCACCAAGACAGACTCCTGTACATCTTTGTGATTTAGTTTTGAAAGACAACAGCATGCAGAGTTACAGCCAACTTCCAGATACGCAGCTGTAAATCTGCATCTTTGGTGTTCAATCTGAGCAACAAAATGCAAACAGAAAAACTAAACATCCACAAGCCATTGTTAAGCAACTGAACCATGAATCAAAAAGGACAATTTCCCGCTGTCAAAAAGACACTGAGGGAGAATGTGGTGGATTCTTCGCCCTCCTCCTTGGTGTAAATGGGTCGTGAGTAATACGCCCCCATGGCAGCGTCTGCCTGTGTACCAGAGCTTCCTGA
The DNA here is from genome assembly GCF_046629955.1 of Centroberyx affinis. NCBI lineage: Eukaryota > Metazoa > Chordata > Actinopteri > Beryciformes > Berycidae > Centroberyx > Centroberyx affinis. The sequence continues at coordinate 24,940 of NW_027283309.1, read as the reverse complement.
TTAGAGAACTGGGTTAGAAACCGCTAGAACGTGGCTTCAAAAATTCATGCAGATACCAGAAATGAGGCAGCTGCGAATTCCACTGATGTATTATGTTAAAAAGCCTCAGAATGTAGATGATATGCGGAGAGAAGCAGGGGGGGAAACAAAACGAGGCGGCTTGGCGTTTTTCTCTGCAGTTCACAAGTCCGATTCAGGAAAGTGTCAAAGTGCATTTTGTCCTCGGGGAGAGAGATGACGGCGGAAGAAGCTTCTCCACATTTCTCTTTTGCTGCCGAGGCCATTGATGTCAGATGGAAGTGGCTGTGGCCGTCAGCTGCACCCCAGCCTTCAATTCAGGAAATGTGCTGCGATAATGACGGCTGGAGGATGGAGGAGGTCGGAGGAGAGCGGCAGCACTTTCCTCTCTCCTGGGAGAAGACGGCACTAGAAAGAGCCGAGGGACAACGGAGCCCCAACTCTGCTTCTCACAGCAGCTTTTGACGGCAATTTCTTCTAAATGTTGCCTTTAATAATTGCCCTTTGACCATCTTTTTTGTTTTCTTTTCAATTTCACTTGATCTCTATATTTCCCTCGGCTGTTGCTTGTACCTTTCTATTTCAGCGGAGCAAAGCAATTTCAAGAAATATTACTTGCTGAGGATGAAGTCAGACCAGAGTATTGATTTAAAGTTAAGATTGCACACATGTGGCGCAGTAGGCAGAAAACCGCCAGCGGCTGAATCTGCATTGCTTACTTACTGACTTCATTCAGTTTTTTTCTTGTGTAGACCCAAGTCCTGTATGGTACAAAAATAGACCCTTTTAGCAGCCCGTTCAAGTGGTGCTCCATTCATTTTCTGATCTTGGAAATGGCACCATGCAACGAAGCAACTGCACACCTGCTGTGAGACTCCATTAAGGAAAACATATATGGAAAAACGTCTCGACAGATGTACAGAATTCACACTGCTCTCTGAAAAAATGCTAAAAGCTAATTTTCGTCTGTAAATGGACTGAAGCTGCATGATTAGCCGTCGCAAGTAAATGGATTCTCGATGGAAAGATCTCTGAGTCAATTACAGTGAGCCTTGACCAAGGAGAAGACCAGTTTCCTATGACGCTTTATATTTTCACAAGACTTAACTATAATCTCAAGGACAATGCACAGAGGTTTGCCTGATTGGTCGTTTAGTAATGATTGGCTAAACATAAGTCAATTCACCGGCTTTTAGCTGACAGTGACGGCTTCTGCATTACAAGCCAATGAATGTTCCTCATTGAGCATCTATACTGTAACTAGTAACATTAGGACTTTATGTATACCACAAACATGTACAACGGCAACTGTAAAAGTCCCACATCATGTATCTATCCTCCATCTAATCTCAAATAGTATAGCAGTGGAGACTTTTGTTTTTCAAATGTTCTAAAGCAGAAATTAATCAGTAACACAAAACGTTTGTCTCTAAACAAGTGGATGCCAGACCTTTTCTTCTTTTTGGAACAGAAAGCAAAATTTTAGTTTAGCAAAACTTATTTTGGGGCAAGGCAGCAGTTCTCCGCTGCGTGCAGCATCTGCACTAAAAAGAAGTGGAAGATTGACTGCCGAGCGACCAAAACTAAAGCATGTTTTCCAGTTATTGCCTGTGCATTTCTTCCTTTGCCTCAAAACGTTTATCATCGCTGTCACGTCTGAAATCACAAACCGTTAAACAGATCAAGGTTCCTCACAACACAAGGCTCCTTTGTTTGGTCCAATGCAGAAGGTCATGAACAAGTCTGACACTTGACAAGTGGAGACTATTTTCTGAACAGTATCAAGAATCATACAATAGGTAGTTTCCATCAAGCAATCTGACCCGGTCAAAGATGCATTGTAACCTTGTTGATACTGTAATTCTCATAAAGCAGGCTCGCCCTGCTTTATCGGTTGCTATGCCAACTCTTGTGGTAACCAGGGAGCGAATACTGTGGGTGATATTTTTGGGTTCCCCTTGTTTTTTTATTCTCATGTATGCACACTGTTTAGCAGAAAGCTTTCCAGTCGGTACACATGTGTTGGTAACTGTTTAAAAGCAATAAAACCCTTGAGGATGTTCATCACTGACACTATGGGTATGTTGGTGCTGATAACAGGACTCAGCAGTGCCTCATATCCATTGCATCATATTGCATCATCAGCATTCTGCCCATAGCTACTGTAAAGAAGGCCCTCTCCTGCATCACTGATATGTTAACACCCCCAGCCCCTCTGTGAGGTCTGTGTTGGATATCTGCTTTAATACCCAGAAGCGTGTTCAAAGCTGCTTTGGTCTGCAGGCTTTTGCAATGACTTTTTCTTAAACCTTGACTGTGCTTTGATTACATTCCTCCGGCAACACACACACACACACACACACACACACACACACACACACAGACACACACACAGACACACACAGACAAACACTCTCAGTCCAATATACAGATGCCTAATATTTATACGATGGCACTGTGAATGGAACAAGTGATTGTTCAGTCAAGTATTATGTTAACTTGGATGCTACCTGTACTTGTACATATTATTTATTATTCATGTCCTCGCTGTTAGAGAGAGGTTAAAGTACAGTTGTTTTTATGCACTTGGCTGCGACAATATTTTCCTACTGGGAATAATTAATTTCATCTAATGTTGGCATCCTAGTGTGACTGGGTAATCTATTTTTATATACAATAAGAGCAGCAATTAGAGCAAAGTCAAAAGCGATTGTGGATTTTGTGTGTCTAGAGCTCCAGCTGTTAGACTCCTGTGACTGGAGTCAAATATATTTTGCATTGCTTCATAAGTGGACTTGCAATACTTTGTGAACTTATGAATACATGTCGGATACACAGCTTGGAGCTCCGTAATCTTTGCAGCGACTGAAGAACATTACACCTAAAATGTGTAAACAAAGTAAAAAAGAAACATTTTGCTCCTGGCAAGTCTTACTTGTGCAGTGTTTCAATTAACCTGCCAGTGGATCCATCATTACAAACGCTTGTTGCATGACCAACTTTATCTTAAATTCTAGTCAAGAGTTTCCAAAGTTTCCAAAGATACCAAACATAACATGCTGAATTACAGGGAAATGTGTATAAAATGATGCACAAACATCTATGTTTTTCACCCTTTGGTATAATGGTGCAGCCATAAAAAAATGGCATCTTGGGTTTGGATATTTAACTCAGTATAAGCAGCTGTAGCTTCAATGAAGCGTTGGAACGAGCAGATAAAGAATGTGCATGTGACATCATCGTACAGTTAGGAAAAAATGTGTTTTCAACTTTGAAGCTAGCTAAGGGGAAATTTAAGGGTAATGTCAGGGTGCAGGGGGTTAAATAAGAGTCTTCATCAAACGATAATAACATTTTTACCAGATGAAGACACATATTGGGTTGAAATATTACTCAAGTCAAGCTTACTGAAGGAAAGATTCAGTTTGGAGGTACCCTGTTCTTCTGCTGTTCATCTATTGACCATCAAACCTCTTTGTAGGTGTCTCATTGTTTTGTAAGACAGGTATTCATCTCACCTGCAACCGGCTCTTTGGAGGGGAACAGCTTGTTGTCCAAAGTCATGCTGATGTCACAGAAGACCTCCTCTTCATCTCGATCGGCATCCAGCTGAAAGGAGAAAAGGTGTTATTCCATATTGAATTTAATAATAATAATAATAATAATTGATTACATTTATATAGCACTTTTCTAAGTACTCAAAGCGCTTCACATATCGGGGGGGGGGACTCAACTCATCCACCATCCACAATTTACTGGGATTCATTAGAATTCACACTTCACACACCCCTTGACTGTCAAGCGACCATGGCACCTTTACAGAATTCATTATAACATCATTCATTAGAAGAAAGGTCTGATGATGGGTTTATTTTGCATTCAACACACACCGGAAGCTCTGATAATACTCGATTAATTAGTTTCCCTTCTGCGTCAACTGGTGTCTTTCAACTTCTTCAGCGGCCGCCCGCCTTCCTCTGCACACTCGCTCCCCAATGGACCGTGCTAAATCTCGCTTTGTGAGTCAACTGGAAGTTGATTGAAGCAGACGTCCCCTCCTCCGTAATCCGCTCTCTGGCCGTCACCCTGGCCTCATCAGTGTTTCCCAAAGAAATCTCCTCGCCAGTGACAACCGGCTGAAAGGCAAGGGATGTAAAAACGAATAAAAATAAACGTACGGCCGATAATTTCTCTCACTTCCCCCCCAGACAAAAAGAAAAATGTCGGCGGCAGGAGTTGGAGTGGGAGTAGAGGTCAGGCAGATGTAGGTTAAGGATAAACCACAACCTCCGCTTCCTCTGGCGGTTACCACAGTAACGAGCTAAAAAAGAGGGGCCGGTGTGTGATGCCTGCTGCGTGGGAGTCCCCCGAGCCCCGGGGCCCCGCAACTCTACCCGCTGCAGAGGAGCGGATGGGATCAAACTGAGGATTCCCCCGGAGAGCGAGGCATCCGAAAACCCATCAGGCTACTCAGATCTCTCCCCGCCTGCTATCACAGAAAGCTAGACTGACTGTTATCACATCGCTCTCTCTTTAGAGGCAATATGTCACTACTCTAACATAAGGGCTCCATATAATCCTTTTACTCAGCGGGGAGCTGCCTGAGGCTCCTCAGTCGGTGTGCTTTTCGTTTTCAAGGACAAATTTGTAGTTTCACCCTGTTGGGGAAAAGCACCGCCATTATCTGATTGGTTCAGTGACATTACAGTGGAAGTGACTGTCTCTTCATTAGGCAGAAGGCAGAAATAATTTATTTTATCAGAAATCTCTCATCAAGAAAAATGTTATCTCTGTGATTTATTTAATTATCTAAGTGAATGCATACTGTCTGAAATTCTTGAAGCGTTTGACTTAAATGAAATACACTTTTCACTGCTTCCTCAAGCCATTACAACTCAAAATACATGTCCAATTCACTTCAGTGTGTTACTGTGGCAACCATTATGAATGTAATCAAACAGCCTCAAAATACATGTAAATCTCAGCCTTTTTATCAACAGCTCAGACAAAAGAGAAGAGCTAAAAAAGAAAAAAAAACACTGTCTGTGATCCAGTAAATCACCATGTAAACAAAGCTAGTAGTGGGGTGTCAAAGGGGCCCCATCCTGCAACTGGACCTTTTAGATAAATAAGGGAAGTAGAGATGACAAGGTGTGGGTTCATATAAAGATCCAATACCAATGTATGTGTATGTGTATCTGCATTTTGATGCTGGTCTGAATTTTGAGGATCAAATTCACTAGTCTTATTTCTAATGTGAAAAAGAATATTAGGTAATTTCTATCCTTTTCTGACTTGAAGAAAGTTATTCACGCCTTTACATCTTGTATCGACTGTGTACGGCACCGGAGGCTCATTTATGATTCATAAACAATGAAGCGAACCCCCTCCAACCCCCGTAGAGTATTAAATTAGAAACAAGAATGATCGAGGGAGACGTTTTTTTGTTTGTTTTTATCTGCGTCGGCATCTAGCACCATGTGGGAAGCGGCTAAACTCGCTCAGGGAATACTTAATTAGATTGGTCCGTGTTCCTAGAATGACAGGATGACTTCAATCGGGGCCACAACAAACAATTATCTCTCTCCACTGCAATTTCCTGTAATGGTTCATTGCGATGGTGTGCGTGCGTGTGTGTGTGTGTGTGTGTGTGTGTGTGTGTGTCTAATCAGTTGAGTCTTCCTATACAAGAAAGAAGCCTTAATCATTTTCATGCACTGTATCCAATATCCAAATGTCACGATTGAGACTTCAAGACAAAAAATAGAAAAAGGCAAACTATGACAAACCTTAGAAACATTCCCCAACAAAGAATGGCCTTAAAATGATCTTGCCTACAGAAAACTGAACAATCGGTTGAGATTCAAAAGCTGAGCAACGGCACGTCAAAAGTGCCTAAACTTTTTTACGATGACAGAAATAGGACGAGTTAATTCAATGAAACGTTGAGAATGAATAGACTCGTAGACGTGTGTATTGACAACTCAGTCACTCCAATTCAACTTCAGCCATTTGGAGTCAATGACTCATTGCGATTGTTCTTTGAGAGTTATGCTTTCCCATATTGGACCTGACATTTCAAATGAATGGATTACTTTCACTCACAGCCTTTTACTGAGAGAAAGCAATTAAGCCGCAGAGGTTATTGCTTTCATTAGTCAAGAAGCCATTCTTCCACTGGGAAAAGTATTGAAGAACAGAAGGACTTAATCCAATCAGAAACTTAACTACCTGCTTTTTGTGTAAAGATAAGACATGGGCCAAATGGTATTCACACATTTTCCAAATAATTTTTTTATGGTTGGTTTTAGCCTATTTAGGGGACAGATGGTTGGACAATAGGACTACAAAGCTGAGTGAAAGAAAGAAACTTAAAACACTTTAAACATCAATATCATTGTCAAATTAATTGTGATGTCTTGGTATAATTGCCATAAACAAATGAGACTACGGTAGAGATGATTGGTATCCTCTATCTCACACCAGTGGCATTGTTACTGCTAGTTTCTCAAAATTAAAACCATATTTCACATAAACCCTGTTAAGTTCCTATCACAAGGAGGATTTCTCCTCCCTGGCATCAGTCCATGTTTGTTTTGAAGAGCAAGAAGAAGGATAAGAGCCGATAAATGCTAATGTTTTTCCATCTGCATTTCACTCGTTCCACCATCTGCCGTTGCCAGAAACTGGAAGCTTTAGCTCTGCTCTGAAGCTTTGCTGTGGAAGAACAGCGACCTCTTCCTGTTTTGTGCCATAAAGCAATCTAACAGATTTCCCGCATAATCCGACCTGGCAGCACACAATCTAAAATGTATTGTAGAGGCTGGTAGAGGCTGACAATCTTCTTAGCGATGGTCTCGTTGGTTTGCGGTAAGTATACTGATGTCTCAAAATGAATGAAGTGAAGCCTGTGAAGCTAGTTCAGGCACACAACTCGAGTCGCATTGCAGACACGTGATACACACATCACTCATCGCAACTCTTATCAAGCACCCCCTTATCAATAAGGCGGTTCATTGCTGCTCACCATACATCGTTTCATCACCCCACCTCCACCCAGCATCCACCTGTAGGCTCGATCCGATACCAGGTTTCCCCCGTGGTTGAAGTTCCCTATCATCACTCCCTGCTCTCATTTGGCTAGTGTAGGTGTATGAGACAAGATCAGACGCCATACTGTATCTATATTTGCATTCATTCTCAATAATCTGCTACGTGAGTTGGCTGACTGAAATGTGGTAGTGATTTATTGATGTTAAAATGTTTCACATTGCACCTTTAACTGACACTCTCTGAATTCTCTGGCATGGCTCCTCCCATCTGGTGCACCAAATGGGTTAAAACAAACGCAAAAAATTTCTTAAATATAGCCTAGTATTTGACCAATGCCTGGTTCAGATGTCATTTGTTCGTTTGGCTGAACATGTTACTGTTGCTTCCCTACATCAACAACATGCTCTACAGATGACTTTAACATGCAGTAAGATGCTAACCCTGCTATTAAAAAATAATAATGAACAAATCACATATCAACTAACAATTACTACAAAATGAACCCAATTTGCGAGCACAAAACAAATGAAAATTGAGACGCTAATAGACCTCAGGGAGGATTTAGCTAATAGCTCACATGCTGCTGAAATGGTTTTATCCTTTAATGAACCACAGTCTTAATCTGTCCTGTGCTCCAGGATTTACAGTCTGCAACGGCGCCTCCAAGTCTTAGTCAAAACACAGCCGTCAATTTATTAATTTCACATTAATTTCATGAGTCACAACCTAACATGTTGGCCGTAATGAATTCCTTGTGCTGGTGGCAGACGTCTGCTGGACTGTGTGCTGCAAGTAAATCATTATATAAACTTATGACACTTTCTAACCCAAGAAAGTCAGCTTCATTCACTGATATATAGTCAGGTGTGGTTTTGTCTAGTCAGAACTGATAACAATAATAATAATAATAATAATAACTTTATTTATATAGCACCTTTAAAAACAGAGTTTACAAAGTGCTTTGACAAACAAAATAAAAGCAGAATACTAAAATTATGATTTTAAAAGGCAATAAAACAATAATAAACAGGGATCGTAGGATGAAAACCAAGATAAACAGTGAAATAGAATAAAAGTAAGATAGAATTAAGACAGAGTTAAGATAAAAGACGTAAAAAGACAATAGAAAGATGATAAAAAGACGATAAAGAGACGACATCACATAAAAGCAAGTCTATAAAAATGGGTTTTAAGAAGCGATTTAAAAGAAGTCACCGATGAAGATCTATGAAAGTCTTTTTTGTCATTTTTGCACGTTATATAAACAAACGTCAGTCCTTTTTTGCATCAGTTGGCCTCTTCTGGATTTTAGTCTGCGAGTTCTTGTTTCTGTAGATTCTTTTTCCAGATAAACTTCACCGGAGCAAAACTGTCTTTTCAGTGTCACAGACTGTCTGTCACAGTTTTCAATATGGTTCACTTGCAGTTCCCCAAAGTGCAGCTCAGTCTCACTTTTCAGCAAATCTTGAACAGAAAGACTTTTAAACTGAAATCTCAAAGGGATTTCAATGACTATAGTAATGATGATTCTTTAGTTTTGCATCTTTTAACAGCACTGTCAGTTGGTCAGGTTTATACACTTCAACACACACACACACACACACACACACACACACACACACACACACACACACACAAATCATCTATATCCATGTCAATACAAGAGTAAACGGGTGTGTAGACAATACAGGTGTAATCAGAAAATTTGCAGGATCTGCCTGATACCCATATGATTGCACACCTCACACATATGCACACACACACACACACACACACACACACACACACACTTGTGCCATGTGGGATTAGATGTACAATAAAAAACACGGTAATTCAAGAGCAGAAGGCGTGAAAAAGACAATTTCTTCTGCTATCCAGACAAGAACCCCAGCAAGTGTCGATTGAAGCCAACCTTCTCAGCATATCAACATCGACTGAGAATCCTTCCACCATTTAAATTGGATAGTGTTTTTAGGCCAATGCTCTTGTGGTTTTATTTCTTAAGAGTAAGAACTGCCCAGGAGTGTAAGATGCAGACGTCATTTTGTCACACTGTTGCTTTTCGAGAGTGCTTCAGAATGTGCCGACCTTTGATTTTCAAGGTGTCAAGCGTTGTGTGATTGCAGGAACAATTTGACAAGCAAGGGGCACAGTGAGAACGACGGGGGAGTAGCGCTGTTTGTCTGAGACTCGAGGTAACTGCCTGCCCGCGCCACAAAGAGAGTGGCGACAGCAATTCACAGGAAAAGCGATCCATCGATAGGCTTTCAAAATGTTCGAACCACTTGGGTGGGGACCAAGGGCTTTTCTCATTCGCAAGTACGGGGAGAGGAAATTGGTAGCCAAGGTGTTTTGACAAAAATATGACATGTCCAAAAGTGTCAGGGCAGTGATGATGAGATTTGTAGACGTGGTATATGTGTATCATGATCAATACAAAGCTGTTAATTATACACTATTTCTGAATCTATGTAATACACTATGTCTGAATTTCACTTATCCTATTACATCTGCAATAAACACATTAAAAGCTCCTAAACCACATGATCAACACGGTAAAGCAGTTTTCGTTTACATTATAGATATTTAACCTAACTTACAATGGGTGGAACATTAGAATAAGCTTAAATTTGTAAATCACTTACATTAAAAGCATAGTAAAGAGTAACAAAAATTCTTGTGACACTATCTATATTGTCCCTTACAGAGTCAGGATTGTGGCTATTATAGTTCAGAACCCTCCTCTATTCAAAGGTTTTAGACTAATATACTAAATGCAGTGGCTGGCTGCATTTTAGGGAATGAAAACTGGTGCTAAAATATTTATAATGTCATAGAAGAACTTCAAGATTCATTTGGAAAAGTTCTCCTAAACTGAAATATATGACATGTGGCAGTTGTTTTTCCAAATCCTAATGGAAAGATGTTGTCAAAATTGATAAACTCTTTCCATGACATTCAAGACCTCAGGCCGGTGGAGTTATATAACGACTGTGATACTGCTAGCATCTTCTGAATAATATTTCACTACACGTCACTCTGTGCTACCCCTGGATAGAAAATGTCACATCAAAATCGAATAAATAAATGGAGCGGCGCATCAGTTCAGGCGGAACACTGAAGCTGATCGGCATCAGCTGACTCTTACCAGCGCTGGAAAGAGTACTACAATGTCCTACTCAAGTAGAAGTACTGTTACTTTGCTGATATTTTACTTAAGTAGAAGTAAAAGTGCTGGTGTAAAAATCTACTTCAGTAAACGTAAAAAGTAGGTCCTTTAAAATGTACTCAGAGTAAAAGTTGCTGAGTTACCTTTTAGAAAAGAGAACATTGTTAGATGCGGTCTTTTCCATGCAATTCTAAAAGGACAAGAGGACAGAGTTCAAACTAGACTAACTTTCAATTGGAAAATTACAAAATAAAGTGCACAAAGTGAAGCCAGATTACTCTTCTCTTCTCTGCTGACCGTTCGTTTCAAATGGCTCCACAATTTGTCAGTTTATGCTGGTCTACTTTCTGTTATTGAGTGCCACAAAATTTGAACTCTGTAATGGACGTGATTTAAAATGTACTGAAGTACAATACTTCAGTAAAAACGCACTTGAGCAAAAGTGAAATTACTGACTTTAAAAAACACTCCAAAAAGAACAGGTACACAAAAAAGCTACTCAATTACAGTAACGGGAGTAAATGTAATTAGTTACTTCCACCCTTGACTGTTTCAATAACCAATCACAATCAATCTGACAGCTCACACTCACTCTGCTGATCAATCATGTCACTGGTGCTGTTGACAAGTCGATGCAAAAACTCCAAGTTATCTCTGAATTCTGTCTGGTTTTATGTTTGTTTCATATTATTCAGAGTAGACATTCAGTATGTCTACTCTGCCTTGGGGGGTTTACTGCCTCCCTGCAGACTCTCTCTCATGCTGTTTCTATTCATTTGGGGAGCATCCTCAAGAGCAGAGCCTTTTCCGCCAAATCCAACTGTAGAACCATTCGTTGCTATAAATGGCCCAGACTCCTTTGACGCAAGTGTCTCTGACTGAACTAATATTTAACGTCAAGAGTCATAAAATCACCACGTCGGCTCGAAGAGGTTTCCGTTTGAGAGGCTTTTTACAGTAAAAGCCACTGCCAAATCATGTCGTACAACCGTAATTAAGAGACTTAGTTCAGACGCAGTTCAGTGTGTCTTAATTAAGTAGGCTCTGATGGGAATGCAGGGACGCTGTGGAGATATCTGAAGCCTGACATACTGCCAGAAGCTTGTTGAAACTGCAGCTCAGATTGGCTCTATTCATGTTCAAAGCCATTGTAAAACACCTGATGTGACTGCATGTTTCAATACTAGTGTGTTAACTGAAAATCATCATTCAAACCGGTAATAGAACTGTATATTGCTTGGTAGAAGATGTATAACCACTGTTTTATAAAAGCAATTCAGAAGAGGATTTGCTCTCTGCTTTGCGCCTTGCCTAACAACGCCTGTTTTAAAATCACTATTATTCCACAGCCTCTGGCGTAGGGCTTAACTGTGTGTCGACTCCATGCAACACAAGGGATTTGATTCTCCTCTTTTACCTTTTTTCCGTCTGGAGCTTTTCTTAGTCGAGGCGGCCGATCGTCTTTGGCCCTGCCTTCACCTCTACTGACTTTAAAAGGGTTTCGGTTCAGCCTGAGGTGGAAAGTTGTTCACTACTCTGTTTGAAAAGAAGACTGACAGGCAGGACCGGTGGGAAACATCGAGCTCTGCTGATGAATATGGATTCGTCTGTATGCAGGGTAACATGGCACCCTGATGAAACACACACACACACACACACACAAACACACACATACACACCTCTTCAGTGGCTGTGAACTAAGTGTGTGTGTGTTTGGAAGCATCAGGGAATACCGCCTCTGCAAACAGTCGACAAACTGTGAAAAGAACAGTTTTAACTTCGATAACTTGGACTCTGGTGAATAAATAATTCCCCGTAAACAGCCAAGAGTGAATAGCTCCTGTGTATTTGACTCATAATGCATGCAGAACCCACACACACACTTTGTGGTTCGCTCTGTGGTTCAGGCATTCCTGCCAACATTAAAGGACAAATCCACCCAAAAACAGCTATTGGCGATGTACCTTGCATTTCTGAGCCCATTTTGGTTGGTGGTGTTTTTTTTTCATATTCCTGTGGATACATGGCCAAACAAAGACAACATGTTACACTGAGATATTTCCATATTAGCAGAAACTTTTTCAGCGATCTAAAACATCAACGGTAAACGTCAGGTTTTGGTGTCAGTCCCTCAGAATCAAAGAGCGAGGGCTTCTTTCTGGAGCCGCCATTTTGCCCCGAGGTTCAACAATCATACAGGGAGAAATCCATCGTAGAAGAGGCAGAGAGACCAATTTCTCCACCAACAGAAGCCTCAATAGACCAGAATGCAATGCAGCTACAAGACGGCCTGCATTTTGAGTAAGGGGCGTAACTTTCTCAAGTGAAAAAACTCTCACTCATTTGCTCTTACTCTGCTATTGTTCTCTCCACCTAAACGTATATCCCACAACTGAATGCAACAAGTTCACACCCATTCTCTGTGGTGATCCAAAGGCACTCTGGGAAATACACGAGTAGGCGAGGCAGGTTGACGGAAAGTGGGTGCACCGTAAAAGTAAATTACAACACTTCACTGCACTGGAATGCATTGAGCATCACACATTGATAATATATAACAGGGTAAGAGGATCCAAAGGTGGAATTTCCCTTAACATCCATCCAGAACCAGGTTTTAGCCGTGTTTCTCCTCTGCTCTACGGATTGTGCAAGCACATTAAAAGTCTTGCACCAGAACATCGGAGAGGGAATAACACACAGGAGGATGGCAGGAACCTCTTTGAATTTTCATGAAGACTGAAACCTTGGATGTAGAGCAGGCGAATGTTGCAACACATAAATACACAAGTGAGATTCAGTAACTGTGAGGTGCGGAGACGCAATAGAGAGAGAGGAGAGGCAGGAGAGAGAAGAGAGGTGAGAGAGAGAAGAGAGGCAAGAGAGAGAAAAGAGGTGAGAGAGAGAAGAGAGGCAGGAGAGAGAGGAGAGGCAGGAGAGAGAAGAGAGGTGAGAGAGAGAAGAGAGGCAAGAGAGAGAAGAGAGGTGAGAGAGAGAAGAGAGGCAGGAGAGAGAGGAGAGGCAGGAGAGAGAAGAGAGGTGAGAGAGAGAAGAGAGGCAAGAAAGAGAAGAGAGGTGAGAGAGAGAGGAGAGGCAGGAGAGAGAAGAGAGGTGAGAGAGAGAAGAGAGGCAGGAGAGAGAAGAGAGGTGAGAGAGAGAAGAGAGGCAGGAGAGAGGAGAGGCAAGAGAGAGAAGAGAGGTGAGAGAGAAGAGAGGCAGGAGAGAGAGGAGAGGCAGGAGAGAGAAGAGAGGTGAGAGAGAGAAGAGAGGCAAGAGAGAGAAGAGAGGCAGGAGAGAGAAGAGAGGTGAGAGAGAGAGGAGAGGCAGGAGAGAGAAGAGAGGTGAGAGAGAGAAGAGAGGCAAGAGAGAGAAGAGAGGTGAGAGAGAGAAGAGAGGCAGGAGAGAGAGGAGAGGCAGGAGAGAGAAGAGGCGAAAGAGAAGAGAGGCAAAAGAGAAGAGAGGCAGGAGAGAGAAGAGAGGAAAAAGAGAGAAGAGAGGCAGGAGAGAGAAGAGAGGCAGGAGAGAGAAGAGAGGCAAGAGAGAAAAGAGAGGCAGAAGAGAGCCAGACAAGCAAGCAAACAAAAACACACAGAGACAAGCACAATTTTCTAAAAGTACCTGGATGAGATATCTCACAGCAGACAATAGGCTTTTTGCAATAGCCATAAGGAGTGATATAACACTCCAATGTATGTGGAGTCCCTGAGTGATTAAGTGTCGTTCACTTTGCTCGCAATTTTCACTTTCTCTCTTTTAGCGTCAACAGCAGAACCAGACGTTAGACCAGACTGAAGCAGAAAGCAAAAGAGAGGGAAGTCGGGGGGGGGGGGAAGCCATGTCAGCCAGCCTGCACAGACACATGAAAGTAAAACAGCAGGCGTCCACTTCTAAAGGACATCTGGCTACGTTTTCAGCATCTTTTTTTAATGTTAATGGAAAATCCTCTGGAGATAATGCAGAGCGTTTGATTTTAAGATGCCCCCAGATAAACAGTCTCAACCCAAATATCCATCTTGCGCTATAACACATAAGTAAGGGAGTTTTTGCTCTCCCTCTGATGTTGCGTGGGAGTGGATGCTGAGCGGAGACTCAGACAGATCAATAGGACTCCCACCAGAAGAAGAGTGGGCAGGCGCTTCCCGTTGGCTGGAGGAGCCGACAGCGCTATTAGCACCCGGCTCACACATACCGAGGGTAACCCCGTGCCTCTCTGCACCAAACCACGGGATCTAATGTGGAACCCGATGGCCTCCAATTAACAGCCGGCCCTCTGTTCAAACCCCCAGCAGCCTGCCTTCGGCCCGGCTGAACTGAGAGAAGAACTGATAGAGTTTGGGAAGCTGCACGACTTTGTCTCTTTCTGCTTGATTAGTTTTAGAGATTGGGGTGTGTGTGTGTGTGTGTGTGTGTGTGTGTGTGTGTGTGTGTGTGTGAGAGAGAGTGTGTGGGCATGCAGGGAGTGGGGGTGAAAGTTAGTATGTGTTTGAAAGTGTGAGTTTAAGTAAGTGTCTGTGTGTGAGCATGTGTTTCAATGTGATGCACGACTCAGTAATGATGCAGTTTCTGTGTGTGTGTGTCTGTGTGTGTGTGTGTGTGTGTGTGTGTGTTGGGGGTGGTAGTGAACATCTTTGAGTATGTTGGCAACTTGGCATACGCACATACTGTACACACATGGACCCAAAGAAGTAAGATAAAAGATAAACATTCTCACTTCATATTAGTTCTCTCACACACAGATGAGGATATGGGAACATGGACATCCACGCACATACACACACACACAGAGGCACACACACACACACACACACACACACAAACTGCATCATTACTGAGTCGTGCTCACACACACAGACACTCACATTAACCCACACACACACACACACACACACACACACACACACACAATTCCACCAGCATTACCGTGACGATAAGGCCCCTCTCCTGGAAGTATTTGACGAGGGGGATGGTGTTTTGTTTGAAGTTGGTCAGGCGGCGCTCGGTGGCCTTGGGGTTGTCGTCCGGTCGCCCCTGCTGCTCCGCCCGCTTCTCCAGACGCTCCTTCAAACGGTGGTTGGCGCAGGCCAGGAACACCACCAGGTCCGGGGTGCAGATCTGCCGGCAGAAGACAGACCGGGAGAAACGTTAAAGGCTGAAGAGTCATTCCTGGGGCAGCTCTGTCTCAGTTTGAGTTTCTCTTATAAATTGGGAAACCAGAGAACCAGGGTTGGAGTCAGTCCATTTTTCAATTCAGTGCACTCAACTCAAAATGTTAAACAAACTGCAATTCACCTGATAATACAGCCTTCACTCTCAATAAGTTCTGCCCAGACTGGATATCTGATCCTTTCAAGTCTTCTCAATTCACTTCCACTGAATTTAAAGTATGTTGACCTCAGCGCCTCAGAAAACCAAGAGTGCAGCCTTGATTTGGTGTTAAAGTTAATAGAGAATGTCCTTCAGCTGCTCCATTGACAAGGTAATCTTAATACAGGATGGGATTTTGAGTCATACGGGCTGATGCTGTACTCTTACCAGTGGAGATAGAAACATTATTATCTGTCAGGCGGCAGCATTTGAGCAGCATCAAATGTTTTGCCTGTTTTCAGGCTGGTGGAATGGCGGCCGGAAAGTTTAGACCAGTGGTTCTCAACGTGGGGTCCGGGGACCACCAGTGGTCCTTGAGGGGGTTCCAGGGGGTCCCCAGCAAATTGATGAATTGTTAAACTTAAGCATTATTTCATTTACAAGAAGTTAACACAACTACAGAATGTAGAAGAATGACTATTTTGATCATAGTTTCACTGTTATCTCTGCCAATACAGATAGTCATGGAATTCTGGACAAAATCATATCTAACAATAAAAATATTCTCAGATTTGGGTCTGAGAGATAAAATCTCATCAAATTGTACTAAATTAGGGGTCCTTGATATGAAAAAGGTTGAGAATCACTGGTTTAGACAATCACAGGAAAGTATTTCAAAGTCAGTTTAGTATTCAGTTTTGCGATTAACAGCTTACCTGACACAATTTTAATTAACACTAAGAATTATTTGCCAATACTATTTGACCCAGGTGTGTTGCCGGGATAAAACAGTGGACAAATAAACATGAACTATCCTGATTTAAAGGAAAAGGTCAGGCGGCACTGGCACCGACTGAAGCCTGAGTAACAGAGATCTAATTTGCAACGCTCCATTGGACGCTTCTGTTTCACAAAGTCCAACACACAATGACATTCTTCAGTAACCACCGAGTGAGAAAATTGAAAGGTGTATTTAAAGATCAATGGAGGATGCCGTTATCTAGAAAACACACGGCAGAATAAAGAGGAAATAATTTGGTGTCTATGGTTCTAAGTTGTTTATCCCATAGAAAGAGGTCAGGGCTCATGCAGTTAAATCTTTCCCTGGAACTGCCAGTCGGTTAACAACCATCCGCACTGTTCACCACTGGGAACTTCGCTCTATAAAAAGTATCAGAGCGGTTTATTACTATTCATACTCTTGTCTTTTGTTTTGATGAACACTCCTGAGTCTGCATTTGATCTGATGTACTGCCGGAGCCAAAAATAGCACTCAGAGCGGTGTTGTTTATTGAGGCGCGCTCCGGCGGCGGGACTCGTTTTTGGCGCCTCGCGAGTCAAAGTTTCCGTTTCCATAGCGACCAAACTTCTGCCCTCATTTTGTCAGGTAGCGCCGATAATGCGTCTTGTGAACTGGAAAACATTATTAAATACTTCATTATCAAATGTCTCTAGAGATGGCATGTCATATCAGACTAAAATGGTAATTATTCTCGGAAAAGGCAGGACAGTTTTAGTGCCTGCATAGATTTTCCGTCCGTGATAGCATCTCTTGCTTAAAGGCCAGGAAGCGTGTGGAATGCCTCCTCAGACACACACACACACACACACACACACACACACACACACACACACAGAGTCCTAAATATGCCACATAAGCAGCCAGATGTTGACCTGACCGCTGTGCCAAGCAAGACAGCTAATACCCTTTAAGGGACGCACGGCTAATTGCAGCCTCTCAAAGGAGGAAAGAGCTGGGAAACAAACTGAAGGCAGCCAATCAGGCAGAGAAATGTGTCTATTTCTTCCTGCTGTGGTTCAGAGGAAGGTCAGCATCCGTCACAAAGATCTCACTGAGAGCTAAATGAAACTACTAAATCACAAATAAACCACAGCTAAACCACAAATACTTTATTTTTTACATTTGAGGAGTTTAATTTATCTGAAAGTCTCATAAAGTGACTTGTTGTGACTACGATTACAGCTAGTTTGTTTACTTTGGTTTGAACAATGATGGAAAAGTTTACTTTGTTGCATTTTTGTATTTGGGTCGTTTAGATTCACACTGCCCAGTCACAAGTGGACCAGGCCTTGGACTCATGGACTCAAGTAGCTTGTTTATTGGACAGTTTTGGTGACTTATCATCCTGCCAGGTTAGAGAGTTTGGCAGCAGAGGGGGAGTCCAAACAAATCTGATTCTGGTTCCTGTAACTTCAGCTGAACATGATGGACTTGTCTGCTCTCTTTGCTGTAATTCACCTTCTCTGGAGTTCATACCAGTTAAGAATACATGAATAGCTGAATATGATCATCAGTCCAGACTGCGTTTTGCCCTCAGTTCGTTTTGTGATGCTATAGGCTTTCAAAGCATGAGAAACCACTGGCTATCAGATGTCAACAACCGTCTCCTCATACCCATAAAACCTTGTGTTTTGGGGTTGTTTCCTGCAAACAAACAAACTGAATTAAAGGAGTAAACGCTCCGGAGTCCAAATAACCCGCTCCAACCGCCTGGTGTGAACGCACCCTTACAATGTGTGAACAGGTAGCAGTCCAGTGTCTTGCTCAAGAACATACATACATACATGGCTGTCACTGAGACAAAAAAAGTGGCCTTTCAGTTATGTGATGATCACTTCAACCACTAAGACACCCAACCGCCAAATAATCAGGTTTTTAATTGACCCTGGACGGTCCAGTGATATTTATGAATTTTCTCTCAAAATGACCAGAAACCAGAAAACCAGGACTTCAGTCTGTGATGCCAACAAGATGTACAGCTGCTGCTTGAGGATGAATGGAAGACTTGATTTTAAAATTGTAGAAGGTTTATTTTAGCTTTTAGACCCAATTGAGTTGTGCTGTTTATTTCTGAGGTGCTACCCACCTGATCTCCCACAGAAAAGCGACTCTTCTCCCCTGCATTTCGAATTCTAGTTCCTTTTGTTGCCACACAATTTGTCTCACTGCAGGTAAAAATCCTGGATGCTGTAAACGTCACCACTCTGTCTTTTCCTGTTTATTCCCAGTGAAACAGTATCTAGGTACGACTTCACAGAAAAAAGGTGGCGGAAACTCGTTGTTTCTGGTAATGCAAGAGAGTGTGAATGCTAAACCAAGGATTACAAGTCACTGATTATGGAAGGTAAAATTCGGCTTCTCCTTTCAGCTCCCTGAAAAATGTAAATAATACATTCAACACAAAGTCAACATATTCTACTCGCAAGAGGAGGAAACCAGATCTAATAAATTATGCAGTAATTCATTCTTGTCAAATCATTATATGTTTTATGTTACCACAGAGAGAGGAATGTGCAGTAGAGTTACAATGACGTCTGTACTGCAAAACATTGCAATCCAGCGGAGTAGACACTGTACTGTTTTCCTGCCTATTCCAATTAGCTTCCCGCTTTGCTTAAAAACTAAATTGCATCATGCATGAGCAATTTACAACACAAGACGACAGCTACACGCAGCAAATTTCGACTGAGTCTTTTTTTTAGAACAATAAAAACATCGGAGTAGACAATCCTTTCTGGTCATGAGCAGGCAGATTTAAAATAGCGTCTTGTTCACTGTGGAGTTGGCCCAATTCGTCATAGAGGAAGATGAAGATAATGCAATTTGCCTGCACTTACAATCACGCTAACGGGTCTCTGACATGTGCACTTTAATCCGGTCAAAACATATG
This sequence comes from Centroberyx affinis, assembly GCF_046629955.1. NCBI lineage: Eukaryota > Metazoa > Chordata > Actinopteri > Beryciformes > Berycidae > Centroberyx > Centroberyx affinis. The sequence goes on along the minus strand of NW_027283309.1, from coordinate 5,707 downwards.
ACGAAGCCCGGGCCAACTGGCATGGTTCCCTGATACAGCAGAAGCGAGCGTGTGTGTGTTTGTGTGTGTGTGTGTGTGTGTGTGTGTGTGTGTGCCGGTCTGTGTTTGTATGTCCAACAGAGCGGCAGGCAGACAGATAAACCGACAGAGAGACAGCCATACAGGTAGACAGACAGGGATAAATAGATACAGTGACACCTAGATGGTTGGGAGTGGAGGTAAAAAGGCTGGGGGGGGGGGGGTGAAGGGATGGACTGGCTCCCTGGGCGGCTGTAAAGCGGGGCAGGACTGCTCTGTTGGCCCTGAGGGGCGGCTCAGAAATGGCTGCTGTGATGTTATAAAGGGCAGAGCGGCAGCATGGGGCGAGGCGGTCTAATGAAAATGGATGCTGCTGGTCCTCAGAGGATCGCTCAGACGCCCCCCGGCCCACCCTGGCCCACCCTGGCCCGCCTGACTGGGGAACACAGGCAGCAGTCAACTTCCTGCAGATATGGGTTTCTGAACGCCGATACCAATACAGATATTTTTCCATTGCAAGCCAATATTTTTTGCCAATATTCTGTGTATTTTGACCATAAGTTTGACCATTTTCATGCCAAGGTTTTCCCAAAATGTCCAAAACATTGGAAGAATTCAGTGTTTCCCCGAGAACTGTATTCTTGTAAAGGTGGAAAAGCCTCTGAAAAAGCATTTAGAGCATCATGGGACACTAAAACTTACAGTAAAGCCTATGCTAATGAAATTCTTAGGTGGGTTAGCAACTCCTTAAGGCAGGGTGAGGCGGGTTTCACTGCAGGTTTTTACAGATTAACACCCCTGAAACTAACCCTAACCCTAACTTATTAACTTAACTTAGCATCATATTGGCAGTGGGTAACATTGATTGGCTGATATCTGGTTTTTAATGACAAATATCGCTATATTGGTCTAACCCTACAACCAATCCATCTGTGCTAATTCCCTTCCCAGGAATCCAAGCTCCTCCACTTTCTCCAGACTTCAAATAAAGTTTCCAGACTCTTCATGGCTTTGTAGCTGAGTACAATCAATGTGTTACTTTCTATCACTCTCCATCTGTCCCCTCCCTTCATCTTCAGCCACAACAGTCTCTCTTTTATTGTCTCAGCCTCTCTCTCCTCTGTTCAGTCCTCTGAGCTCTCTTCCTGGCCAGGGTCCATAAGTCTGAAGTGTTGTGCCACTAATGATGTTGGCTGCTGCGATGGAGAGAGCAGTTTTGATAGTTTTGATATGACAGCAGCATGACAGACAGTTTCATTTGGAAGAGGACCAAGACCTACATTTTCAGGCGGCTCAGTACATGTTATTTGGTGCCACCCGAGTTTGAATGACATCGCTCTCACCTCTCCAAATGAAGTGAAGTAAAGGAGTAAACGCTCCAGAGTTTGAATAAACTGCTTCAAACACGCTTGGGGCTGAACGCTTCCTGAGTGCAATTTTGGATAAAAGGCAAGTAAAAAAGGGACAAAGTGGGAACAAGTATGTTCTGCAATATAAACATTACTCCAGCCTGATCTCCTGCACCTGCTTTCTGTGTGTAACCTTCTATATCTGGAATTATAAATGGCAGACTATGCTCTTAGTTTCAATCTGCGGTGACATTTCGAGATATGGAGCAACATGTGCTGCCAGCCAAGCGGGCTTAGCCTTGACGTCAAGGTCTCCCCACCTCATTTGTCAAGGTGTACCACTGTTATTTTCTCTCGTTGCTCCTGAGCCGCACAAAAGGCCCTTTAATAACCAGTTGTCACCTAATTAGATTGTAAATCCCATGGCTGCCGCAACTCCCCGTTATTGGCGTCACCAGCTCCGATCCAATCATCAATGACTCTTTATGAGCTGTTTCAAGAGGTTGCCTGGACACAGCTATAAACATAACAGAATATATCTGTTATCTTTGTGATTTCATCTCCAGTGAACTTCCTCAGGTTCTCATCCAACCCCAAAGCCCATTTACAAAACCCTAGACATCTCCTTTTATGTGTCAATTTAAAAAATTTGTGACAGTTAAAAATTCAAATTATGCGATCAATTATCTATTTAATTTCATTTAAGAAATGAGTAGTTGAGAGATGGGACAACATTTAGATTAGAAGACTTCCAGGCTCCCTGAATGTGGAAATACCTGTTAATCCTCTAACAGATAAAATGTTTTTCCACAGATGCGAGTCAGTTAGCTGCCTATTTTTTTTTTTTTTTTTCTATTTACGGCCTCAGCTGATGTTCTCTGGATGGAGACACCGAGGGAAGGTACGCTTGATCACATCTAATCTCCTCCATGTTTGAAACTGCTGGAATTGCTGATAATAACCATAGTAATAGCTCAACTGTCAGCTCTATCAAAGAGAGGGGAGGGGGGTGATTTCGTGGGCATTGTCTGGTGAAAATCATGCCATTTATAGAATAACAGAGGCTTGGACTTTTCCCCGTCTCTCTCTCTCTCCTTTCGCTACGTGTATCATGTTCTTCCAGGCACCCTGCACGTATCATCTCCTTTCTTTGTTTGTTTTGTTTCTTTGGACAGCTTTCAGAGAGGGAACATGGTCTGAGTGGGATCTGCTGCCCAGGCGAGGAGGAGGAGGAGGGAGGAGGAGGGCGGAGGAGGGCGACGACGTTGAAGAAAGACAGCACCAAGCACAGATCTGGCTCTCATTATGCCACGACTCTGTCTTGTCGCATGGCAGCGTGGAGAAAGTCCAGTTACCAGAGAGACGCGACAATATGGAGGCATACGGGGGGCTAGCGGTCCGTACAGAATACTGTGATGGGCCAGCATGCAGAATATATAGGCAATACCTGACACTGTGTGCTGTGGAATAGATCAGGGGCGGGTGGCAGATTCAGTGAAAGGCATGACTGTTCCTCATTAGAAATATGCAAGCATGGAATATGTAAATAATTGTATAATTTCTAGGGCCTAGATAATGAAAAATGGATAATGTAGGTCTCTAAAGGTAAAAAATAAAATAATAATTATATGTAGATTATACAATTTATACTAGGGTTTGACCAGTATGGGGTTTTGAAGGACGATACCAATATTTTGTAGTGAAGCTGCTGATAGCTGGGTGTATGTGTGTGTGTGTATCTGTTTGTGTATGTGTGTGTGTACATGTCTGTGTGATTGCGCATGTGTGTATGTACACACTTGTATGTGTCTAAATGTCAGAGTATGTGTGTGAGTGAGTGTGTGTGCAGTATGTGCGTGTATGCATACACTTGTGTGTGCTTGTGTGTATGTGTGTGTGTGTGTGCATGTACATGTGTGTAAGGTAGTGTATGTGTGTGTATGTATGCGTGAGCAGGTGTGTATGTATGCACTTGTATATGTGTATGTGTGATCATGTGGGTGTATGCACTTGTTTGTGTGTGTAGCTGTGTGAATGTATGTGAGTATACATCTGAGTATGTGTGCACTTGTGTGTGTGTGTGTGTGTGCATGTGTGATTATGTATGTGAGTGTGTGTGTGAGTATGTGTGTGTGTGTGCGTGTGTGCATGTGTGATTATGTATGTGAGTGTGTATGTGAGTGTGTGTGCATGTGTGATTATGTATGTGAGTGTGTGTGTGTGTGTGTGTGATTATGTATGTGAGTGTGTGTGTGAGTATGTGTGTGTGTGTGCGTGTGTGCATGTGTGATTATGTATGTGAGTGTGTATGTGAGTGTGTGTGCATGTGTGATTATGTATGTGAGTGTGTGTGTGTGTGTGTGTGTGATTATGTATGTGAGTGTGTGTGCGTTTGTGTGTGTGTGTGTATGTGTGTGTGTGTGTGAGAGATGCGCTGCTCAGTAATTGGTGTGAAATAAGGAAGGATGGAACATGATGAGAGAGAGATTGCCATTGTTGCTACTCGTTAACTTTCATGACTGGAGCAGACGGCGTCAATCGAGGCAGCTGATTGGCCACGGCTGCACGCATCACCCGGTCATTTACATGTTGTGACTGGGGAGATGACGAGATAAGAGCGCCACGCCGCCTTTTATTAAACGCTAACCCCAGCAGAACCCCATCTGGTCTCCTCTAGAAAAAGCCAACAAACACACATTTAATCACCACTCAGTGCCAACAGGGAAACCCGGTTTGTAAACTGTATAAAGCTGTTTGATATTTACATTCAAGCTTCAGCGCTTCCTCAGGTCTGGGCTAAATGATGCGTCAACAACACACATGGCCGTAGATGGATACGCTGGCTGCTGCAGGCATCGAACCTGTGACCTTTCAGCCATGGGTATAAGTTCAGGTAAAAAGTCTCTAGCACTTCTCTGAAGAGCTAAAATGGTCCATATCACCAATTCGATGTTAATTCCATATGCGTGAACTAGCTTCATCCAATCCACAAAGGGTTAACTCACACATTCCAACTTGTCCAGGAACAAAAATATGTTTCTATTGGTCCTTGTTTACTTTGCTTCACATTGTATGTGTTATATTTCTTATGTGATTGGCTGAGTGGCTTGACTGTCTGAATTTAGCTGCTAGTATAACAAAGAGGGAAACTGTCCAAACAGACAGTACAGCACCATAGTATCAGATAAAATACAGTCATGTAAGTTTACTGGAAAATGTAATGACATGTAATAAAAGCGAAGGGCCTGATAGCTGGTTAACTTAAAGGATAAGGCCGGTGTTTTTTAATGCATTGCTTACCGTCAACAAATCCTATGAAAATAACAAAATCAACAATGCGTTTGCTCTACTCCAGTTTTTTTTAATACAATGGAGTTCTATGGCTGCTGGGACATGGCTGCATTGGGCACCGGCTACATGGACGAGATTTGTTAGCAAAACAAAATCATTGTTGATTTTGTTTGCATTTGTTGCAGGAGTAGGAATTCTAATAGCATTGCTTCATAGAAATACCTCAAGCTAAACTAGAAGTTACTTTTCTAGCCTAGTTAACAAGCTGAGCAAATGAACTTGTCACAGTGTGTGTTGTAGGGTGACTTTGTTCAAATATTGACATCATATGCCGGACATTAATTAGCCAAACAACAGGAACATTAATTATTTTACAAGACCACTAGCCAGTCTACCATGTCTGCTAGCTAGCCTGTCTGCGCGGCTAATAGCACAGTGTTGGTTAAATCAATTATTTTCTGATTGAATCATTTGCAGTTTCTCCTTTTAATATGGCATGTCCTTATGTCCTATCAGAAGCATGTGTTCACTAGGCCTATATTTAAAAGTGTGTGTTCATGACCACTACATACTCATAGACACTTGTGTGGAATTGCAGAATATGTGATTAAAAAATTTCAACACCGCTTTCTAAATCAAACTCACACTCTTCTTTTCAGTTACAGGATGTTTCCTCCAACTGCTAGAATTCACTGCAGTGGGTGAGAATCTGTCTGGAGGCTGCAATCACTTCAGAGGGATTATCAAAGGGCCCAAATAGGACGGTGAGACATAATTTGAATTCACTGCCAATTTGGGGAGGTAATTGGTTTTCTATGCAGAGGTACCACAAGGTGTAAATAAGAGAAGGGTTTAATTCCAAAACGCTGCATATCCATTTTTGGAGGAAACTTGCTACAGGATGTTCTTGCCTCAGTATTTAAAAAACACACATATGATTATATCCACTGAAAAGTTTTTATTTTGGAAGATATTATTGACAGACTAGGAGTCACAGGTGGATGTCTCATTTTAGACTGAACCTGTTAAAGTCAAAATCTATTCATTTT
>NW_027283308.1:22500-31863 GCF_046629955.1 Centroberyx affinis | reverse complement strand
TATACATATTACTTTACATATAGGCACTAGACTATACATGTTACTTTGCATATGCACACTAAAATATACATATTAATTTACGTAGTAGACTATACAGTAGACTATACATATTACTTTACATATACACATAACTATACATATTACTTTACATACACACACTAGACTATACATATTACTTTACACATACACACTAGACTATACATATTACTTTACATATACACACTAGAGTGTATATATATTACTTTACATAATACACACTAGAATATACATATTACTTTACATATACACACTAGAATATACATATTACTTTACACATACACACTAGACTATACATGTTACTTTACACATACACACTCGACTATACATATTACTTTACATATACACACTAGAATATGCATATTACTTTACATATACACACTAGACTATACATATTACTTTACACATACACACTAGACTATACATATTACTTTACATATACACACTAGAATATATATATATTACTTTACATATACACACTTGACTATACATGTTACTTTACACACTCAACTATACATATTACATATACACACTCTAGACTATACATATTACTTATACACACTAGAATATACATATTACTTTACATATAGGCACTAGACTATACATGTTACTTTGCATATGCACACTAAAATATACATATTAATTTACGTATACACAGTAGACTATACATATTACTTTACATATACACATAACTATACATATTACTTTACATTTACACAGTAACTATACATATTTATTTACATATACACTATATACTATACATATTACTTTACATATACACACTAACTATACATATTAGACTGTACAATATACATAATACTTTACATACACACAGTAGATTATACTGTGTGTATGTGAACATGTATGTGAATGTCTACACATACATTACATGTAGACATTAGACTATACATGAAAAGAGAGCAATCACTGCTGCCGTCAAGTCATGTGATCACCAGGCACCGTCACGAACGATGATGTCATCGACAGACGGATATACCACTACACACACACACACTCCTACACACCCACACACACACACACACACACACACACACACACAGAGTGAACCCCCCACTTCTAAGCTTTCCTGATTGGCTGACGGAGGGGGCCTGGCATTGCAGAGCTGTGAGTAAGAGAGGGAGGGCAGGGGGTGGTCTCAACACACACACACACACCACACACACACACACACACACACCACACACACACACACACACACACACACACACACACACACAGTGATGTTTGCTCTTGGACCATCTATTCTCTCTGTGTGTCGTGCAATCTGTTTTGGCTGACGTCTTCGCCCCGCCGCGGCCGAGTTCGATGGCACTCTGCTTCCTGACGCACGAACACACACACACACACACACACACACACACACGCACACACACGCATATATACATGCTTAGACATGCTCATACGGACATACACACCCACACACACACACTCAGACATGCTCACTGGCTCTCAAGCGTCAGTCAAGCTTTTCATCTGCGTCTTTCAACTCAGCTGCTTGTATGTCAGACTGGCGTACGTCAGATCAGTGTGTGTGCCTGCGTCTGAGTGTGTGTGTGTGTGTGTGTGTGTGTGTGTGTGTGTGTGTGTGTGTGTGTGTAGGATCAGCTCCCTTTGAAAGCGCTACATTAGCCTCAGTGACAGTAGCTTTGCCTGCGGCTCTTGCTGATGTACAGAGCCTCACAGTGAGCTGAGCTGAGATGAGATGATCCAGACTGGAGCCTCTGATCTGGAGACTCTGAGTCTGAAGAATTCATGTTCACATCGACTTCAAAAAAAACTCTGTGAAGGAATCTGAAACCTGCATCTCCAGTTTATAGACCAGTCCTAACCCCTCTATCTCATTTATTGGCCGTATCTCCATTTTATAGACCATATCTCCAGTATATAGATCATTCCTACAACCCCACATCTCCTGTTTATAGATCAGTCCGGCACCTCTTTATTTCCATTTTATTGACCAGTCCTGCACCCCTTTATCTCCAGTTTATAGACCAGTCCACACCCCTTTATCTCCATTTTATAAACCAGTCCTACACCCCAATATCGTGTTTATGGACCAGTCCTACACCCCTTTATCTCCAGTTTATAGACCAGTCCTACACCCCTTTATCTCCAGTTTATAGACCAGTCCTACACCCCTTTATCTCCAGTTTATAGACCAGTCCTACACCCCTTTATCTCCAGTTTATAGACCAGTCCTACACCCCTTTATCTCCAGTTTATAGACCAGTCCTACACCCCTTTATCTCCAGTTTATAGACCAGTCCTAAACCCCTTTATCTCCAGTTTATAGACCAATCCTACACCTCTACATCTCCAGTTTATAGACCATTCCAGTCCTACAAAAATAATATCTGTATTGGCCTGAAAAAAACATATTGGTTCATCTCCAGTGAAAACTCAAGGCCTTGGAAGGTCTTGGATACGGTAGTATTGAATTTATATGTATAAATAATATAAACAAACTTGACTTGGCTTGATTTGAATTTCAGAGATTTCAAAAATTAAACTTTTTCTCAACACACTGCTTTCCCACTGAGAGATCTCCCCAGCTGCACTGACGCATGCTGGATGTTTTTTTTTGGGTTTTTTTTTTTTTTCCTGTTACGCTCATTTCTGGTGTGAAATTAGTGTGAAATTTTATTTGAACTTGCATTAAAAAGTCTGATGCAGTTTATGTTGCAGAAAGCTGCAGTCGCCCTGTCTGACTCTGAGCGTTGTTTTCTGTCACGACTCCCTGTGAACTCATTACACTTCATCACGATGCTGCGGTTTAAAACCACAACCGCTGCTGCACAGCCTCTAATAATGCAGTCATAAATATATTCATGGCAGATGTAATTAGTAGGAATAGAGACAGATGAGATGAGAGGAGAGGAGAGAGGAGGTGAGGTGGTGGGAGAGGAAAGTATAGACGACAAAAAAAATACATTTTGTAGCTGAGGAAGAAGAGAGGAGGGGAGGAGAAGATGGAGAAAGGAGAGGAGAAAAATAGGATAAACGGGAGAAGAGATTGAAGAGAAGAGGTAGCGTGAAGGAAAAGGAGAGAACGTTTTGAAAATATGAAAAGAGAGCAGGGAAAAGCGAGGGAGGAACAGAACAGGAAAGAAGGGGAGAGGAGAAGACAAGAGAAGGAAGGCCAGGAGAGGACAAAGGAGAGACGGTGACAGGAAAGATGAAAGAAGGGATGAGTTTGTGGGAGAGGAGGAGAAGAAAGGAAAGGAGTGGAGGAGGAAGACGATGGAATATTATTGAAAAAGAAACGAGGAGGGAAAAAAAAAACGGGAGAAGAGAGGAGACAGAAAACGGTGGGGGAAACAGAGGAAAGATGAAAGAAAGAAAGAAGAGGAGGAGATGGAAGGGAAGGAGAGGGGGTGGAGTTAGAGGAATATTTAGAAAACCCGAACAGAGAGGAGGAGGGATAGACAGAAGAGGAGACAGGAGGAGGAAGAGAGGAGATGAAATGAGAGATGACAAAAGGAGGAGAAGAAAGGGCAGAGAGGAGGAGAAAGAGAAGAAGAAAGGAGGAGAAGGAGGAAGAGGAGGAAAATGAAGAGGAGGAGAAAGAGAAGGAGGTAGAAGAGAGTAGGAGGAGGAGGAAAAGAAGGAGAAAGGAGTAGAGGGAGAAAGAGGATGAAAATGAAGAGGAGGGAGAGAAGGAGGAGAGAGAGCAGGAGGAGGAGGAGGGAGAGGAGGGGAAGGACGAAGAAAAGGAAGGGGAGGAAGAGAAGGAGGAGGAAGAGTAGGAAGAGGAGGAGAAAGAGAAGAAGGAGGTAGAAGAGGAAGAGTAGGAGGTGGAAGAGAAGGAGAAAGAGGAGGAGAGGGAGAAAGAGGAGGAAAATGAAGAGGAGGGAGAGAAGGAGGAGAGAGAGCAGGAGGAGGAGGAAGAAGAAGGGAAGGGGAGGAATAGAAGGAGGATGAGGAGGAAGAGGAGAAGGAGGGGAAGGGGAGGAGGAGGAGGAGGAGGAGGAGGAGGAGGAGGAGGGGTCAGAGCTGAGTGACGGAGTGTTATCATGAAGTGCAGATTTATTCCGGCGTGTTCCCTCATCTCTCCTGACCCCGCGACCCCGCGCTCATTAGCATAGAAACCACATTCCCCGACTAGTGATTGGACCGGAGCCGACGAGACCAGGATGTAAACGAGGAAGTCTCACACACACACACACACAGACACACACACACACACACACACACACCTCTTGGCAGGGCAGGGAGGTTACACATCATCATAATAAGCAGAAGCATTCCAATCAAACCAGGTAATTCTTTCTCCCACTCACTCTGCCTTCTGAGTGTTTGTTGTGTGTGTGTGTGTGTGTGTGTGTGTGTGTGTGTGTGTGTGTGTGTGTGTGTGTGTGTGTGTGTGTGTGTGTGTGTGTGTGTGTGTGTGTGTCCATTAACACAGAGCCATTTGAATGCCCCCCCGCTGACCTCTCAGTATTAGTCTGAACAGACAGCAGCCTGTGGCCAGAAAGCTGCAGCATGTAGCTAATTATTTCAGATTTTTTATGTAAAAATGCTAATATAGAAATCTTTCTTCCCCTCTCTCTCCTCAGTGTGCTGTGTGTTGTGTCCACAGTCACACAGTTTGGTAGTTTGTCCATAAAGCTCTGTACACTGTCCACTGGAACACCACCAAACCTGCTGAAGAGTCTAATATGATATAACCTGGATGGGTTCAACACCTGGATGGGTGCCAAGGTTATTATAGTTTTGCATTTTTAATTAGATTTTATTTATATTTTGTTTTGACTTTTTGTTTCCAATTTCAGTTTAGTTTTAATTAGTTTTTAAAGCGGGTTTGCTCGTTTAGTTTAGTTTTTATTTTTTGAAAATGCTTAGTTTTAGTTTAGTTTTTATTAGTTTCAGTGTTAGTTTTAGTCTTTTTTTGTAATATGGGGTATTTGTCAGGGGCCAGATTCAAAAATTCAAAATACTAGGCTTATGTATGAAATTTAAGACATTTTCTCTATAATTTTAGTTTATTTTAGTTAGTTTTGTAAACACACAATGCAGTTTCAGTTAGTTATCTTTTATTTGTAAGGCCTCGTTTTTATTTTTAATTCAGTTAACTGAAATAAAATGTTTTTTCATACCTAGTTTTCGTTATTTTGTTAGTTTTCGTCAACGATAATAACCTTGATGGGTGCTAGACGATATCAATAATTATCTTGATTCAATTTTCCCCGATTTCAAAATAAAACCCGTTTGTTAACTTGTGATACTGACCGCAGCAGAGTTCCTCACATACTTAAAGCATAATTCTGGTTATTTTCAACCATTTTCAACTCTTGTTTTCCTAGTTTTTGCCATCATGACAATTGATTGTGTTCAAAATTGTAGAGCTTGACTGAGCCTCATCTCTGTGTTTATGATCCACATTTTGTTATGAGATAATCTTCACAAATCAACACTGCTTTTATGAGTTCTAAAGCATAAATTTAATTGATTTTTTGTAAAAAGCTAATGCTTGGCTAAAAATGAACTACAGCAGAGGTAGCGTTCCTCCGACATCACCAACACTCAAAGCTAAAGCTAACACGCTAACTAGCAGGCTAACACTACACCACTACACTCTAGTTAGCGGTTAGCAAACCAGATGAGCCCTGGTTCACTTGTAATTGCAGAGTGAACCTAAATGAGCCAAATGCAACAAAGGAAACTCTTCCATTCTGGTTCAGACTAGGGATGCACTGATGCCACTTTTTCAATGCTGATACTGATTACGAGTATGAAAATTGAAGTATCGGCCGATAGCGAGTACCGATCTGATCCGTTCCTTTTACTGAACAGTGCAGGCTTACTTCCTTAGTTTGGGGTCAATGGACTAAATTAGCGAGATAAAATCCTTGTTTTTCCACCATTTGAGAAATACAGGCTTCTATGTGCCACAAATGCATAAAATCAGGACAGTTTGCTTTTATTTTTTACATGTTACTCATGGCTTCAGGTATCAGATTTTAGTCTTGGGTAAAATCTCCGATACCGATATTCCATATTAGCCTGGTATCGGCATCCATACGGATATCGGTATCGGTGCATCCCGAGTTCGGACTTCAAGGGGGTCCCCAGGAAATGTATGAATGTTAAACTCATTTACAAGAAGCACAGTTAGAGAATGTAGAACAAATATAGACTATTTTGATCATAGTTTCACTGTTATCTCTCTACCTACAATACAGATTGTCATGGGATTCTGGACAAAATCATATCTGACAATAAAAATCTTCTCATATTTGGGTCCGAGAGACAAAATCTCATCAATTTGGGGGGTCCATGGCCCTAATGTGGACTAAGTTAGGGGTCCTTGATATGGAAAAGGTTGAGAATCACTGATGTAGACTACTATGTTTCACAGTGTGAGACGGGAACACCAACACCTAGGAACATGGCCCAGACCCCCCCAGACCCCCTCTTATTCTGTCAGGTTTGGGTCAATCCACTTTAAATGGGTTCAGTCCAAAATGTCAGAAGGAACTGCATCTTCATTTGCATACCTGATCTCCCTCCTCCTCCTCACTGATTCCTCAGCAGGAGGATCCAGCTTCTTCCTGCCAAAAGTTCTCCAGCCTTTCAATTCTGAACAAAATCCACTCCCAGAAACGACTCATTTAAAAGTTAAACGGCGAATCGAAACCCCCCAGACAGACGTCCCGACACGCTCGCCGACTTTCCATTTATCCCGAACCCCTCTGACTCTTGAGCGTTGCTTAAACCGCGGGTCAGGGCCCGAGCAGAGGTCGCGCTCCCCTCGTTTCCGGAGGGTCTGACATCACAGGAGCGCGGGCGTGTCTCAATTAGCCCGAACGCACCCCCCCCCCGGGTGAGACGCTGGGTCCCGGGCCGGAACGAGGCCGAAACCCCGGGATTACCCATAATCCTTTATTCCGCCAAACGTTTGCCCTTTGCTTCGACCTGCCTCGGAGCGACTGGAGAGTCTCTTTCCAAATTGAGACGTCTAGTGTTTAAAAACCTTGACGCTGACTCTTACAAAATGATTCACAGCATAAAATTAAGACAAATTCTGGTCCTTTTTAAAGATTAGCAAGTAACTTTTTGACTGTTTTGACTTTAAAAAATGACTGTTTTGCAGACTGGATGCTCTTTAGTTTATAGATTCTGAATGCTGAGCTTTTTTCTTCCTCTGTGGTTACAAAGCATTTCGGAGATTTGCCTCATTGCCCCCAGACACTGATCTGGAGTCAGCGGTGTTTCCCCCCACTGGTACCTGAGGTTAGGCGGAGAGGCGGAGAGGCTGGTCTCCGGTCAGCGCTTCAGGGCGTCTTCACCCCGCAGCCGGTCAGGTGGACGGCTGTTACATAATTAATGAGGTTCACCAGGACCAGATCTCTCTGTTTCTTCTCTGTTTCTCTCTGTTTGACTGTGCCAGCTCCGCTCAGCTGTTTATCAGAGCAGACTACAAGGGGGAAACACACTGATGGACGGGTTTAGATTTTGAAGTCGGTCCCAGCAGGATCAAACTTAATCTGTAATGTATTTATGTTTCTGTAAATTCAGAGCAGAGTTCAGCTCCGGCTCCCGCGGCTCAAACTGAGATGAAACGGATTAGACGGCGTTATCGATCGCTCTGTTAAAACTACATAATTTTTTGTTTCAAGTCGTTTTCACCGACAAAATGATTTGGTCAGGCGAACTTCACAGGGAGCCGTGTAGAAACTGATGATGGGTTAACTAGCAGGTAATGTAATAACGTGTCAAATGTCCATCTGAATGGGATGATGTAATAAAACCTGTTGATGCAAGAAATTACATTACCTGGAAATTCTTACTTCAAAAATATTATATTACTAATTACTAATACAACAACTCAAGTTATTACGTTCTTATTCTTATGAGTTATTACATTATTATTCAATTCTTACAGTTATTTATTCTATTATTGTATCATAAGTTAAAAATATGACCCCTTATGAAGCAATAAATGTCGGTCAATATTGGTTAATTAACTAACACACACACTAATACATGGGAGGGGATGGAATTATTTTTCTGTTACTTAATTTAATTATTTATTTATTTATTTTTTTTGTTATTTAATAATTTTATTGATGATTAATCTCTTGTTACATGCTTTGGCAATATTGTTTGTTTTTGAACTGTCATGCCAATAAAGCACCTTGAATTGAATTAATGGTAATAATATGATATGATGATATTGCATTATCCAACAAAAAATCCCAAGCTCCGCCCACACTGTTTGATTGACAGGTTGATCTGTGGGAAGAGCAGTGCAGAAACACCACAGTGAGGCTGAGGGACAAAGATGGAGACTGAATTTTAAGATTACCACTTTAAGGTTTTAAAATGTCCTTTAAACTCGACTGAAACACCCATGAAAACTCTTTTTTTTTTTAAATACGTGTTAGGCTTACATGTTGCTCCGCCCACACACACGCCTCTGCAGCTAAAAGGTCGTCCCCCAGCCGGAGGGTTCGGGTTCAGGTTCGGGTTCAGGTTCGGGTTCAGGTTCGGGTTCGATCCCCCGTGCAGCCCGGCCTGCCGCAGTGTCCTTGAGCAAGATGCTTCACTCCTTCCTGTCTTTAGGGCATCGCATTCACCGGCTGACCTGGCAGAGCAAGGAGAGAGCGGAAGAGAGAATTTCCCTCTTGGGCGATCAATAAAGTATCAAGAAATAACAGTGTTTATGTGTGTGTGTGTGTGTGTGTGTGTGTGTGTGCGTAAAAAGTGGGAGAAAGTCAGTGTGTCAGCAACGAGTGCACAGAGTGTGTGTGTGTGTGTGTGTGTGTGTGTGTGTGATGGCGTCGGTGAGTGGGAGGCGGCCTGATAAGGTTGTATAGATTTATTGACAGCATTAAGTTGAAGTGTTGAATAATATAGTGTGTCCACTTAAGTAACAGCAGCACCTGCTACCTGTCCACACACACACACACACACTCGAACGCACACACACACACACACACACACACACTGAAACGCACACACACACACACTCTCAGTACCTACCTGACTAAATTGTGTTTGCAGTGGCATTTCACAGCAGAAGAAGTTTACAGTCAGACCGATGACAGATTATGTGGAGCAGACACAGGGTGCGCTTGGTTTAGCTCATATTTACAGCAAATTTAACTGCTCATTTTTGGTGCTTTCTCAGCGTCTGGTGCGGCAAACCAAGCGCACCTTAGCAAGTTGGAATATGTGACTTATTTTCCCGGCCGTGTGTGTTTGTTTGGCTGTGACAGCGGCTGCTCTCCAGGGCGTCTCTCCCAGCGTCAGGCTCCACAGAACGTGCCGATAACCGTTTGATTTAGAAAACAAAACCTCCAC
>NW_027283308.1:10000-17500 GCF_046629955.1 Centroberyx affinis | reverse complement strand
TTGACAGTATGTTTAACAACAAGACTAGCTAGCTATCAGCCATGTCATTGTCCCCAAATCAATATCTAGATTTTCACGAACATACAAATTGTAAACGGAGGCTTTGACTGTGTCCCTGTTGCTATGGTTACTCATTTTAGATACAGGCTGATGCTACGTAGCCAGCGCATTAATTTAGAACGGTGAACAGACAGTTTCACTGGAACTACTTAGTAGGTGTCCATTATCAGGAATTAATGGACACCCTGCAGCCAATCAGAATAGAGTATTCACCCAGACCATGGTATAAGCACATTTTATACTTTAATGAAAACAGCATCTCTGCATGTAAACTGACGCTGTTTGATGCGTGTTTGGCATCGACAGAGTGAGCAACTCCACGTAAAGTTTTGATTTCTGGGCAGGTACCAACACCTTCAGAGACCCCAGATATTCTTCCAATAGCATCGGTTTAGTGCAGAGACGATATTTTCCTCACAGAGTAAAAAGTGCTGAAGTCCTTCTGGATAAAACCGTCAGCCAAATGCTCAGAAATGTAAAATGTCACCCGTTTAGTAGCCGCCACTCTTTCTTCTCCACCTCCTTTCTTTTTACCGTCCTTTACTCTCCTTTCACCCTCTCTCCTGTAGTCTTTTATCCTCTGTGTGTGTGCGTGTGTGTGTGTGTGTGTGTGTGCGTGTGTGTGTGTGTGTGTGTGTTCGTTCTAGGCTCTTAACCTCATGTATAAAACATTTTGACAGTGGGGGCTCACATCAGCCGGCACCAGTCACTTCCTCTGACCCCACTGCTGCAACACACACACACACACACACACACACACACACACACACACAGGGGCACACACACACACACACTGACACACAGCGTGGTGTGTGCAGGTTCAAACAGCGGTTACTTTGTCCCTGGTAGAAGGTGTAATTGTGTGTGTGTGTGTGTGCGTGTGTGCGTGTGTGTGTGTGTGTGTGTGTGTGTGTGTGTGTGTGTCACCTCTCTTCTTACCAAATGCAGCACATTTAAAGTGAGTGGTAGAGGGCAGACAGAGAGAGAAGAAGAGAACGAGGGAGAGAACGAAGGGCAGGATGAAGAGGAAGAAAGCTGAAGGAAGAAGGAAAGAAAGAAGGTTGTAGAAAGGAGGGAGGGAGGGAGTGATAGAGGAAGAAAGGACAGATGAAGGAAGGAAGGAAAGTTGGAAGGAAGGATGATGAAAAGAAGAAAGTTTGTATGGAAAGAAAGAAAAGAGACAGAAAGGAAAGAAGGGTCGTTGGCAGGAAGAAAGTAAATAACCAGAAGAGAAGGAAAGAAAGGACATAGAAAGGGAGGGAGGATGGATGGATCATAGATGGAAGAAAAGACAGAGAAAGGAAGGAAGGGAGGAACGCCGAGAAAAAATAGAAAATGCAAGAAGCAAAGAAAGGAAGGAAGGAATGAGAGTTGAGAAAGAAAGAAAGAAATAAAGATATGAAGGATAGATAGAGCAGAGAAAGAATGGGAGGAAGGATGTTAGAAAGAAGGAAGGAAAGAAAAACAGAAATAAACTGAGGAAAGGAAAGATTGAGAAAGAGAGGAAGTAAAGAAAGGAAGAAGCTGAAAGGAAGGAAAGAGATAAAGAAAAGATAAATAAAGGAATAAATTAAAGTTTGAGAGAGAAAGGAAAGAGAGGAGAGAAATAACTAGGAAGAAAGGAAAATTTGAAAACGAAAGGAAGAAAGAAAGAGAAGGAAAGCAAAGAAAGATGCTGAAAGGAAGGAAGGAAAGAAGGAAGGATAGGGCCATTGGAAGGAAGAAAAGAGAAAGAATAGCGACATAAAGAAAAGGAAGAGAGGACAGTTTGAGAAAAAAGAAGAAGGAAATGAATAAGGAAAGAAACAAAGAAAGATGCTGGAAGGAAAGAAAGAGAGAAAGGAAAGTTTGAGAAAGGGAGGAAGGAAAGGAAGTGAGAAGCTGGAAGGGAGGAAAGAGATAAAGAAAAGATGAATAAAGGAAGGAAGAAATTACAGTTTGAGAGAGAAAGGAAGAAGTAAAGGAAGGAAACAATGAAAGAATGGAAGCGAAAAGGAAGAAAGGAATTTTGAGAATATAGGGAAGGACGGAAAGAGAGTAAGAAAAGAGAAACAAAGGAAGTGAGAGAGGAAAGTTTGAGAAAGGAAGGAAAGTAACAAAGAAAGAAGGGAAGGAAGGATGGAAGGATAGGATCTATGGAATGAAGGAAAGAAAAGAGAAATAAAGGAAGGAAAAGAGAAATAAAGGAAGGAAGAAAGGAAAGATTGAGAAAGGGAGGGAGGAAAAAAGGGAGAAAAAAAGAAAGGATGCAAGAAGGAAAGAAAGAGAAAGAAAAGAGAAATAAAGGAAGGAAGAAAGGAAAGTTTGACAAAGGAATGAAGGAAAGTAACAAAGAAAGAGAAAGGAAGGAAGGAAGGATAGGATCGTTAGAAGAAATAAATGAAGGAAGAAAGGAAAGATTGAGAAAGGGAGGATGGAAAGAAAGAAAGGAAGGAAGAAAGAAACAATGAAAGAATGGAAGCAAGGAAAGAGAGAAGGAAGAGAAATAACTAAACGAAAGGAAGGTTTGAGAATATAGGGAAGGAAGGAAGGAATGAGGGAAGGAAAGAGAGTAAGAAAAGAGAAACAAAGGAAGAAAGAGGAAAGTAAGAAAAGAGAAACAAAGGAAGAAAGAGAGGAAAGTATGAGAGAGGAGGTAAGGAGAGGAGGTAAGGAAAGGAGATAAGGAAAGGAGGTAAGGAAAGGAGGTGTGCCTGGGGGGGCGGAGCCTGTGTCTCTGCCTCACCTGTCTGGCCTGTTGGTTTTATTGATGAGCCTGGTTCCTCCGGAGGGAGCGGGGGAGCACGGCTCATCTGCTGCCCAGGGTCGGTGCACCTCTCCTGGGCAGAGACTCTCCGCCTCCCCCCTGTCCCCTACCGGCCCCCGGATCCACCGGTAATGAACTGTGACCGCAGGGGTGATACTACACCAACATGGATTTAGACACACACACACCGACACACACTGACACACACACACACACACACACACACACACACCCCGACACACACACTCCAGGGAGCTGTCCAGTACACCCGAACTCTTATATTGTTGACTATTGAGCTCCCTAAGAAGCCCACATACACTCGACACACACACACACACACATACATTCTCTCACACACACACACACACACACACACACACACACACACACACATACACACACAAACATAGATACACTTACAAACTGTCTTTTACTGTTGACCACTGGCCACTTAAGAAATACACAGTAGGCCTCAAACACACACTCTCTCTCTCTGTCACACACACACACACACAGCATTCACAAGCTCACATGTATTTGTGAGGGTACACACACATACACACACACACTTAGTCTCTCTCACACGGATTCACACTCTCATGCATGCACACAGACACACACACACACACTCACACACAGACATAGATGCATGCACATGGATGCACACACACACACACACACACACACAGTCTCATCCCCACTCTTGCTAGACAGGGCTAATTATCTTACTGTTTGGCAGCAGCCTGACAGGAGGGGAGGTGTGTGTTTGTGTGTGTGTGTGTGTGTGTGTGTGTGTGTGTGTGTGTGTGTGTGTGTGTGAGAGACGGGGGGGCTGAGTCTCGGCCTCTGGTCAGAGTCAAACTCGACTGCAGGTTTCACAGCCGGCCTCCAAGCTGCCAGCTGCTTCCTGTTTCACTCCCTCCATCTATTGGCAATTCAGACTAAAAGGATTGTGGGTAACGCTTATCTGTGGCCTTATTCCAGTGTACTAACCTGCGTACTAACCTATGGAAAAGTACTGGAAATACACAATATTACTGTGTAGGTATTCAATGAAAATCTGCCTAATACATAATGTACTTACAGCACTGTGAGGCGAGAGAGAGAGAGAAAGAAAGAGAGAGAGAGAGAGAGAGAGAGGGAGAGAGAGGGGGGGGGGGGCAGTATAGAAAGATGGAGTGAAAGAAGAGTGGATAGAGAGAGAGAGGAAGACATGGAGGGAAGGAGGAGAGAGAGAAAGAGAGAGAGCTTGGATGTTGCGATGTATTAAGTAGTGGCAGTAAGTAAACTACTACAAACTCTACTACTGCTACTGCTTATAGTACTACTACTGCTACTGCTACTGTAACCACTATTACCACAGCTACTACAACAAGTAGTACTACTACTACTATCACTATTACTGCTAATACTACTAAAACAACAACTAGAGCTGCTACTGTTAGTGAAACTACAACTCCTGCTACTACAACAACTAGTACTATGACTAATACTAGTACTGCTGGTACTACTATTACTGTTACTGCAGTTACTACAACTAGTACTACTACTGCTTCTACTATGAGAGAGAGAGAGAGAGAGAGAGAGAGACACAGAGAGAGAGAGAGAGAGACTATATCGAGTCCATCAGTCTGTTTAAACAGAAAGACTATAATCATTTATCCTCTTTGTCCTTTTCTCTCCATTTTAAGGCCCTAAATTTTAATCTTTCAGTCGTTTGTTATTGTCGGAATATTCTTTATTTCTCTTGGAAATATGTTTTTTTAAATGGAGAGAGAGAATAAAAGAGATGAAAGCATGGAGTCAATCTCTCTCTCCTTCCATCCTTTCTTCCCTCCCTCTCTACGTTTTAAAAAAAGAAAAGCAGCAGATTATTTCTCGCCTCAAATGTTTTCAGAGTGAACTATTTTTTTCATAATATAAGAGAAAGTTTTCAAACGAGCCGCCATGTTTTTTCCAGTTTGAAATGCGAGTGAAAGCTCTCGTCCAATCAGATTCAGTCCAGTCAGTGTGTATTTGTTGGTCTGTCGTCATGGAGGAGAAACCTACGACACGCCCATCAAGCGTCCCACACTGGGAGCCAACCACACACACTTCTCACTTTTCATTTAAACTGCAAAGACTGGATTTTTAAATACAAATCCTCCCTGCTGAAGCTTTAAATTGAGAAAACCAAACAAACAAACTAGGATCCCTGTATGACATTATATGTGTCTGGTTTCTTTCCAAAACCTTATATATCAATTTTAGAAAACATTTTCTTCCTGAAATGTGTTAGTCAGTAAAAACCACACGATTCCAGCCTTTAATGCGTGACTAACAAAGGTCTTATCATGACTCATCATGTTATTAGTAACCCAGAAAGAGCTTCAGTGAGCCAGAAGACACTCAGAAAGTGTGTCATTTAGACATGAAACCCACCTTCTCTTCTTCTTCTTCTGTTTTGTGCACATGTTGTGTTATTTTTCTGTTTTCTGAGATTTTGAGGTTTTTGTGCTGAACATTAAGGCAGGAAGAAGAGAAGGATGAGAGAGAAGGAGGGAGGGAGGAAAAAGGGAGAGAGAGAGAGAGGATGAATTTATTCTGTATAATGTTAAATTTCTGTTTTTTGACTTAAATTAAACATTAAAGTCGTGATACACAGACCGGCGTTTTGAGCAACTTCAACAGGCAACATGGAGTTTTTTTTTCGCTGAATGAGAAAGTTTAGTTTACTTCGTCTTGGTTTATTTGCACAGTGATGAAAAACAGAAGAGAAGAAATGGAAAAAAAGCACTGATAAAATATGATGATAAAACACAGAAGAGAATAGAGCTGCTACTATTAGAGAAACTACAACTACTTCTACTACAACAACTAGTACTATGACCAGTACTACTACTGCTACTACTATGAGAGAGAGAGAGAGACAGAGAGGGAGAGAGAGACAGAGAGGGAGAGAGAGACAGAGAGAGAGAGAGAGAGAGAGGGAGAGACAGAGAGAAAAAAACTGATAAAATATGATGATTTAACAGAAAGAAGAGATGCAAATGATTATTTTCTTTGTGTTGAGGAGATTAAAGAGAACAAGAAGCTTAACTCAGTGAGAAAATCAGCCATAATCAGAATGAGTTCAAAGCTGCAATATACAACTTTTTTTTTTTAACATTAAAACAATACAGTTTCAGTCTGTTTCTGTGACTCTGTGTGTTCAGGACTAAATCCCCCGTTTTGCCTAAAAATGTAAAACTTTTCAAAGATGTTTTGTACGTTTCGGGGCGTAAACCACTTCCTGTATGTCTGGACCCTGCTGATGAGTTAGATTGTTTTCTTTCAGTCTTTTGCTTGAATCTGAACCAGAGTTTGGTTTCACCCGAGCCGCCTGCTTCGCTGATCTGGTCTCACACCGTTATAATAATCCTGCTGAACCACGGGACCATCGCATAAAACACTCTGTCCGATTCATTTTCTCTGTTCTTTGGATGGTTTTGTTTATTTGGAGTCACAGCAGTGAGCCTCGCATGCAGGGACAAGGCTTTAGAGAAGACAGGCAACAGATATTAGATATCAGCCTGCTTGTTTCTCTACTTGCATCATTCAGTCTGTCAGCTGAGCTCACCATACCTGCCAACACCGCGGGAGTCTCCCCTGTTTTTAACCCTTTCTCCCGCCGTGCTCCCGATTGGTCGTTTCTCCCGTTAAACTCTCTCGATTTCATAGTGATACAAATCAAACGGGTGTTTCTCGGTCGGTTTCTGTGGGGGGGGGGGGGATACCTGGCAACCCGGCCCAGAGGTGGAGGTGAGCGTGCTCAGACGAGCCGGCCTGACGTGCGTTCATCCCCTCCGCCCTCCGCTCCGCTCAGTTTGGGCTGAAAATGGATGAAACAGATCCCAAGAAGAAGAAATACACTTCCAAATGTCAGTCCACTTGGTGCCAGACCTTCCCCTTTCTAACCACGAGCCACATCAGCAAACTTATAGATGCACTAGCTATTTACTCACTATTTTGTATAGGGCTGCAACTAACGATTATTTTCATTGTCGATTAATCTGTCGATTATTTTCTCGATTAATCGATTAGTTGTTTGGTCTATAAAATGTCAGAAAATGGTGAAAAATGTGGATCAGTGTTTCCCAAAGCCCAAGATGACGTCCTCAAATGTCTTGTTTTGTCCACAACCCAAAGATATTCAGTTTACTGTCATAGAGGAGGAAAGAAACCAGAAAATATTCACATTTAAGGAGCTGGAATCAGAGAATTTTGACTTATTTTTCTTAAAAAATGCAAACCGATTTATCGATTATCAAAATAGTTGGCGATTAATTTAATAGTTGACAACTAATCGATTAATTGTTGCATGTCTGATTTTGTATAAACCAAGTGACATAATCTAGAAATATCAACACTGACTGAATGCTTGCTTATCTGGTATAGAAACAGATTTTTTCTTAGTTACTGGAAAATGGAAATGGAAACTACCATGGTAAACAAACTACTTTGGTAGGGTCATATCTGATATTTTAAGTGCTTTTTTTTTTACATTTCATACTGCATTTCATTCTGTTATTTCTAGATTGGATTACATAGGCTATTAATCTCTGTGTGAGGTCACAAATGCAAGAATATTGTACAATAAATGTACAAAACGCACCAGAAAATATTTGTTAAAGGAAGATTTTGTCTCACTGTTTTTCCTCTCTAGACTCTAGGCT
>NW_027283308.1:0-5000 GCF_046629955.1 Centroberyx affinis | reverse complement strand
GTCACTGCTAACCAATTTAAAAGAGCAGTGAAGGGATGGCTGCTGAGCTGCTGGCAGTCAATTATTAATTAATGCGTTTTTTGAATGTTAGTTATTTTATATCATGAATATGTTAATGTTTTTTATGTCTGAAGTGATTCATGCATTGCCAGGACCTGCCTGTGCTGACCATTGCTTTTTACAACGAGGACCACAAAGGAAATAAGTCTTCTTGACTTTATTGTGTGTTGAATTCCTCGACAGTTTTATATGTGTATGGTGGTGGCCTAAGGGCCTTCAAACCTATGTGTACTTCATCTGTCAAATAAAATCAATCAATCAATCAACAACTGCTTTAATTTAGCAGGGAAGTTAGCTAGCTTACTAGCTAGTTAGCTACTAGCTAGCTACCCAGGCTAGACTCTGGCAGTTAGTGATAATGGGTCAAATATATTAAAATATGAATTAATATCCCTCCGGATTGTTGACATTCATTAATTTCTAATGTGTTTTTCAGTGGGAAATCTGAGAAATGCTAAATGTTTGTATGATGCATCTTGGTTCATAACAGCAGGACAGAGTCTGACTGTTCCTGCTCTTCCCACCCTGAGTGTTCAAAATGGCCGCCGTGTAAATAAGGTCAGTTGGTGGTCAGTTGGCCTTAGCTGACCCTCCAATATGGCTGCCAGAGGGGGGGGGGGGGGAGGTAGAGCAGCTGAGTGTCTTAACCAGAAATGAGAGACTCGCTGATGAAACAGACGTCCTGACCGGGAATACACACTCTGCTCTTAATATAGACTTTGTAGCTTGTAGTTTTGGGCCGTGACGCACCGTGAACATGAGACACACATCTGAGAAGCTGATAATATTTTCCCAGCGCAGGAGATCAGACATCAGACAGCAGAAAGAGTGAAAGATAAGATGATTGGATGAAACTTTAATGATCCCTGTGGGGGAATTTGGGTCGATGCAGCAACAAATAGTAACAGAACCCAGCAGGACGGGGGGGAAAATGGGATATACGCAAAAATAGAATAAAAACAAGAATGCAAAAAAATTGGGGTTAAGAGAGGACAAAAGAAAATGGTCAGAGATGGGGGAAGCAGCAGAGAAGAAGAGTTGAAACATGAGACAGAGAGAGAGAGAGAGAGTCCTGGTTTCCACCTGATTTGTCTTCCCTGACAGCCATACTGAAACAACAGCAGGATGGGGAAGTGCATCATGATCTTGTAATTATTCTCATTAAACTGGAAAGCAAAGATCAAGCAAAACTCACCAGCAATCTATCTGAAAGCCATATCTTCAAAAAACAGCTGGACTAATGTCTCTAAACCTCATAAAAAAAGGTGTTGTATTCCTGTCAGCTTCATGTCATTGTGTGGCTGCTCCACAGAGAGCTTTTATTTTGAAAGAGGGGCAGAGGGGAACAGCATCCAGATTCATCGATATGTGGAAGTAGAGCTTTAGTATTTTTTTGCAAATGTAAAGAAAAGCTGAGCTGAAATAAACTGCAATACAACCACAAACTACAGAGAGACAAAAGAGAAAAGTTGAAGTTTTTATGTTTTTTATCATTGGTTTATCATAGAATTTTATGTTTCAGTCATTGCACCAGAAAACAACCAATATCAGCTGTATTTCTTATTTTAATGCACTATATGATCTCAAACGCACGTGTCAGCCATCGAGAATTGAACCTTGGTGATTTTTGAGCTCAGATGTGACGCCATGCAAACGTAAACACAACGTAAACACAACGTAAACACAATGCAGGCAGTGGAGCAGCTTTCACTGAGTTCAAAGGAAGCGTGGAGCCTGGGGAGAAACTGAAAGTTTGGTGACCTACATCTAAAAATTGATCACATTGATCGCATCTATCCAGTCATCTGACATTGCTCTACTTTGTCCTCAGTCAGTATGAGCAGGTTTGGAAGGTTTGGAGGAAAACATATTAGATCCAGACCAGACTTTGACTTTGCTGAGGTTTTAGTGGACTGACTCCCTGAAGCACAGAGACTGTAACCTCTGCTGCCTGTCTGACGGGTGACCGGACCGGATCACAGGAGTCAATCCTATGTTCCCAGGGTCCTATGTTCCCCAGATTTATATGGCACATAATGGGAACATGACAAAGGGTCCTATGTTCCCCAGTTCTAGGGTTAGGGTTAGAGTTAGAGACCTTCAAAATCAAATAAAATGATAACCATTGGTTTTGTTGTGTTTATATAGCTGTTTTGAAGCCTTGTTCCAATATTTTTTTTTTAATAATATTTATGAAATATTTTAACTTGAAACGGGTCAAATTTGACCCGAACACAACAGGAGGGTTAATGTGTGTTAACAGAATATTGAACTGGGGAACATAGGACCCTGTTCACAGATAAGGATTAAGGTTTGCTGTGATCAAAACAAAACTGACCTCATGACTGACTCCAGGCTGTTGGCTATATCAGACTAGCTTTGGGAGAAGTACTCCATTAAAGACAAGGCTACATTAAAGTATAGTTGTGGAACTTGACCGTTGTTTTTAAAAGCCCAACATGAACTAAAGGCATCAGGGTTCCTCCATTTTTATCCTGATGAGGTTCATGTGAGATTTCCCTTGTCCTTGACTTTGTTAAAAGTGTTGTAATATTCATCACTACACAGTAGGCTACTAAAAGCCAGTGTACAACTCAAAAACAGTGTTTTAGTGTGGAGTTAGGCTACTCTTTAACTAGCTAACTAGCCACTGCTAACGCTAGCTGCTACTAGCTAGATACGTTAGCTAGTGTGCTAATCAGCGGTGTTAACAAGAAGACAGTGATAGCTGACCAGATACTATGGTTAGCTCCATGCATTGGTGTTGAAGTTGGTTCAGTTTTGGAGTGTCAACTTATTGGATCCAAATGTCTGTTTCTGTTAAAGCACAGGGACCTTTGATCTGTCGTGACGCCTCGACCACCCCTGATGCATCAGTGTATTTTTGTTGCTAGCTTGCAAATTAATTGCAGATTGGACGGACTGATGCTTTGAATTTGATGTTGGTGAAAACAAACTGATCCCCGGGAGACAAAATGGAGGAGAAGCTCATCTGTTCCTCTCTGGATGTCCAGAGGTGTTTGACAGACACCAGGACCTGAATGTAAAACATGACACCTGGAGGTAAATAGCATTAAATATATATGTTATGTTAAATTTTTATGATTTAAAAAGAAAAAAACATTTATCACTGTGTATTTTCATACACTTTGAAACAAGACTATAGGAATTTATAAAACGTTGATTCATGTGTTTTCCTTGCACATGTTGTAAAGATCGAGTGCCTGCGGACATTCTGCAGACCCACATGTCAGGTGAGATCAAAATGATGCAAAGGTGCTGTATAAATACTGTATAGTTTAGTCTAGCTGCTAGTGACTGGCCTCCAAATATAAAGAGCAGACTGTTGAACATAATCAAACAGTGTCTCTGTTCTTGTCACCTAGGAAATAAAACAGGACATTGTGTCTTTGTCCTGTATATCTTACAATGGAGGATTCAGTAAACAAGGTTCTGCTCACTGAAGAAGTCATGCAGCCGTCATGTGTGTGCATCGTATGACTTCCACAGGATTCAAATTCAAATTACTTTATTTTTCCTGTGAGGGACACATTCATTTGTGGTCAGGCAAGGTCATACATCATACATTCAGCAATAAATAGTCAGCAATAAATACATAAAAACAATAAATGCTTAAAAGCCATGTGGGTAGGGGTAGATGGGCAGGTGGGTGGGTAGGGAGAAAATAGTGTTAGTAGGGGGAAAGGCGAATAGGTGGGAGTCTAGAGCAGTGTTTCCCAACCCAGTCCTCAAGGACCCCTTTTCCTGCAAGTATTGGTTCCAGCTCTACTCTTGCGCACCTGATCCAGTTAAGGTCTTAATGCTGATTGGTAGAGACAGATCTACCTGAACAGAGCAGCATGAAAGTGTGTAGGCCCCAGTGGGATCAGGTGTGCAAGAGTAAAGATGGAATAAAAACTTGCAGGACAGGGGGTCCTTGAGGACTGGGTTGGGAACCACTGATCTAGAGGGTGGGGGGTTAGAGTCCGTTCAACAGTCTGATGGATGTTGGCACAAAGGTGGACATGGCTTGTTTGGATTTTAGGGGCAGGGAACGAAACAAGCTATACTGGTTGTTGCTATGAGTCTGCTTTTCCTGATGGCTTGTTTTTCAAATATGTCTGTGAGGGTGGTCTGGGATTCTCCACTGATCTTCCCGCTCATTATGATGGTCCTGTTGAGAATCGACTTGTTAACTTGCAGCCGTCGTAGCTTGCGAAGGAAGAATAGATTCTGTTGGCATTTTTTTGAAGATGTGGGTCAGTGTTGCTTTTGAATGTGAGCCTGTGATCAACGATGGCGCCGAGGTGTTTGTACTCTTCCACTCTCTCCATGGTCCGGCCTTCTCCTTGAAGAGCTGGAGGCCTGGTGGAGGAGCGCCTGAAATCTATGACCATCTCCTTGGTTTTGGAGATATCAGGAGTTTAGGCCTTTAGACTAGTGTTCATTGTTAGAGACAATCATGTAAGAATAGAACTTATGGTAGTGCAGTGGTTCTCAACGTGGGGTCCGGGGACCACCAGGGGTCCTTGAGGGGGTTCCAGGGGGTCCCCAGCAAATCGATGAATTGTTAAACTTCAGCATTATTTCATTTACAAAAAGTTAACACAATTAGAGAATGCAGAAAAATTACTATTTCAATCATAGTTTCACTGTTATCTCTCTACCTACAATAACGATAGACTTGTAATTCTGGACACAATCTTATCTAACAATAAATGTTCATATTTGGGTCCAAGAGACAAAATCTCATCAAATTGGGGTCAGTGGCCCTAATGTGGACTAAATTAGGAGTCCTTGATGTGAAAAAGTTTGAGAATCACTGTGTTAGTGTGTATTGTAGAACTGGTTTTGACTAGTTTGAAGCGTGCCTATTACATCGGCCATACATTGACTTCTTAGAAAAGGACAAACAAAGCAACTACACATACTGAAGTGTA
>NW_027283307.1:40000-47434 GCF_046629955.1 Centroberyx affinis | reverse complement strand
TAGTTTTATCTAGCATTTGCCATTTCACCCTAGCCTGGTTCCAGACTGAATCTCGTCTCGCCCACTCGAGCCAATCAGCACCTTCACTAAGGTTTTAACCATTCGCACCACGGTTCTTCATTAGTGCTTCTGCAGAATTGATTTGTTGAAATCACCCCCTTAACCAACATATACTGTCTTTGCATATTTTTGTCAAAATCGACCAACATTCTTGGTAACGTTGGTGACTACGCTAACGTCAGAGCGGCCAGATACGTCAGTCACTTGTGATTGGTTAGAGGAAAAATCAACACCCCACACACACACACACACACACACACACACACACACACACACACACACAAAAAGAAACAGCTAACGAGGAAGAAATCTCAGACTGAATAGTGGAGCGGTGATAAAATGGCCATTCAGTCTGAATACCAGGCTACTTTTACCCGACACTTAACGCACTTCTACTGTTCTTGACCTTTGCGGCCTGTATTCTCTCCCTCGCCTTCCAAAATAGCTCTTTCTCCACTCAATCCCCTCAATCATAGTGGGCATTTTGTTCCCTGCCTTCTCCCTACTTCCTCCCTCTCTCTCTCAATCTTTCTCCCCCACCATCTTTCAAAGATATCTGCCTATTTATTACACCTCTCCCTCCCTCCCTCTCTCTCTCTCTCTAACGTCCTTCTTCCTATCTCTCGCTCTCTCTCCTTCTTACGATCCCTAACGGCTGCCTGCTGAATTTCTTTGTATATCTTCTTTTGTTTCAACCCTCTTTCCTACCTTCCTCCCTTCCAACCTCCCCTCCCTCCATCCATCTCTTCTCCCTTCCCAGCCTCCTTTTTCTACCCCTCCATCCCTCCCTCGCTTGATCCCTCCATCCCCCCTCACCCACTATTTACCCCTCATCCTTCACTTCCTGTTTTCTCCCTCCTTCCACACTCCAGCTCCCTCCTTCCACCTCCTCTCCTCTCCTTCTATTCCTTTCTCCATCCATCCCTCCCTTTCTCCCTCTCTCTTCTCCGCTCCCTCTCTCCCTCCTCCCCCCTCCCTTTGTAAGATAATACATTTGCAGCCTGAGTGATCTATTGATCCCCTGAACCCCAGCGCCCTTCAGAAAGGTAATTTTTTTAAGGAGGAAAGAAGATTAGACAGAAACGCAGCACATTTCAAGGTGAAAAGGGCTCTCTCTCTCTCTCTCTCTCTCTCTGCTTTACTCATCGATGAAAACATCTCTGCTTTTTTAAAGAGGGCGAAGTGTGATGAGCAAAGTGCTGTGCTTCAAATACCTCCCATGCCATCCACTTTTCTCTCACTTCCACTCCCCATCTGTTTTTTTTTTTTTTTTTTCCCGTTTCCCCCCACAGTCCGTGAGGGGGCTTGATAGAAGTAATGGAGGCTGTTGGAAGAAAATTGCCGGGAAAAAAAGAAAGCCCACTTTTCAGGTGCAATGAAAAAATCATGAAAGATATTTTCAGATTGATACACTGTGCTTTTGTGAAATTATACAGCGGCTTTTACAAGGGTTTGGCAGTGTTTCGGTTCATAAAACGGACCGTGCAAATCTGCGATTCAAGTGAAAACAGGAAAATCACCGTATCAACCTAAACTGTAAAAACAGAGAGTCACAATGTTGTTATTTTTGTTCATGTTCCCGGTGCTGATGCCCTTCTACTAAATCACTTACACCTGGTGATACACCTGGTGCTGCTGTGATAAGCTGTATGTATTGATCACAGTGAGGTGAGACCACAAAGTCAGTTTCCAAGTCACTGTCAGCGGAGAAGCTCCTGAAAGAACTAAGAAACCAAAGCCCTTAAATTTATCCCTGAAATGTCCTTAATTTCTCATTACCTAAGCATTAATTATCCATTAAAAATAACATAGCTTTAAAAAAGTAAGGTTAGTATCATGGGTTTTTAGGGGATTTATTCATGGGTTGGTTCGTGGAGACACTAGAAATTAAGGGATTTTTCATGCCTTTTGTGCAGGTTTAAAGGGTTATTAATGGAAAATCCCTGTCTCCCTGAATTTTACATTGAATTAGAAAGTAAGCAGTCAAACATTAAGGGGTGTTTAAGGTGGTTTTGATGGGGTCTTCTCCATTTATAACTCCCTCAACTCATTTTAAGGCGATTTTGCATGAAATAAGGGGTGAATTAATGTAAATGGAAGGTTATTTTAAGGGATTACTGGTTTGTAGAGAAGTGTCTCTTACAGATTCAAGCACTGACTCTCTGGTTTTCTAGCTACTCTATGCATATTGATTGTGCTTTTCAATTTACTGGAATACGACTTTTAAATTATGTTTGAGACTGAATTTTCCCTCTGAGATAAAAAGTAATGACACTGGAACTCAGATTTGGCCGCGGTGAACGTTGAACAGTTTTCATTCCATATCTGTCGCATTACGGCATTGCTTCAACTTGGCTGTTGCTTCAAACCCCTGAAGGGAATTATTATTTAGGATTCAGATTTAGTTCTCTTTTCAGCCACCAGAAGGTCATCATGGAATAGTCTGGCAGAGCGTTCGCTCGAGAGACATTTGAGAGAAAATAGACTTCAGCCGTCAGTGCGCTATAACCACACTAGATTTATGTTGGGGGGTTTTTACGATGGCAAGCGCGTAGCAAGAGTCAGCAGAGGAGGAAACTTCAAGCAAGTCCAGTCAGCGATTTTCACCTGAATTTTCCACCATACTTGCCATTTTTTTTTTACCACAACCTCAGGCACTGCAAAAACTGCCAAACGTGACAAACAAATTTGGACATTTACTTGGTAAAAGTGAAATAGTCTTGGAGAAAGTTTCTTGTTTCAAGATTTTCTTCATTGTTTTATGAAGATTTTTTTGAAAACAGTCATATTGGCATGAATCAAGCAAGGTTATCTGTCAGTGCAGTGAGATAACTGACAATTTGAAAAATATCATAAAAATAAGCTTGATAGATCTAGAAACAAGTTAAAATCACTGGACAGCTTGTCATTTGTTTGCAGTGTGATCCCTGGGTTTGTTTGTTCTGACCAGTGGACGTCCCAGTCGGTAGCGTCCCAGTTGGTGGTGTCCCAGTCGGTGGCGTCCCAGTCGGTGGCGGCCCAGTCGGTGGCGGCCCATCATCGGACCGCCGTCACTCTCTGGTTCTAGTGGTTCTAGTCCATCTAATGCTCAGTGGGTGGCTGTAAGTGATTTGGTCTAAATGGATGCCCCGAGGGGACAAAGAAAGCCATTCCACTGGAAACAAGAGGCTCAGTGACCGGAGACTAATGCAGGTTATCGCCAATGATAATTAGCCATTATGTTGCTTTTATGTAATGGTTCAGATGGATGACGGGGCATTTATTCTGCATCATCGACTGGGGATTAGTAATTATTTGTTTTTTCGCTGCATCAAAGAGCATTAACAGCTTTGTTGTGTTTGGACACATTTCCACAGCCATATGCCACAGAGAAACATTTTAATAAATCAAAGCAGTGTTTAAATGTCAATGCTCTGTGAATTTGCAATTATTCTTCCCATGACTGAGTAGAAAATGGAGAAATATTGAAAATATTTAAGGGTTATTTCATTACAAATGAATGCTAAGATATTTGTCATGATTGATTTGTATAATCCACGTATCTGGTTAGATAAATCTAAGTGTGATGTTGTCTGCTTACATCTCAAAAGTCAACTTTTCCAGACTTCAGAATATGTTTTGATATTCCCAGTTACTCATTTTAACAAAATTAACCAATGTCCATTGCTTAGTATCTTGATGAGAAAGATGATTGCGTTTTCTGAAATGTTATTTCATATTTAAAAAAATCTTAATATAGGCAACTTTGCACATCGGCAGCTACAAACCGCAGCAAAAGGTAAACCAAAGAGAGGAGAGAGGAAAAATAAATAAGATCTTCGAAGTTTGGATTCTTCCTGTTGGTCGAGAAGTGACCAAACCTGACACCAGAATTTAATTTGGCTAAAATTAAAGACGGGTGTATTTTTCCATGAAAACCTTGCCTTGTTTAGCTTTAATCTTGCCGTGAACAATATTTTGGGTTCCCACCTATGCCCCAGTCTTTGAAAACCTTTGATTTAAGCAACTATAGAGACAGTACAAGACATCAGTAGGTCTCCAAGAAAAAGAAGAATAAAAAACAAAGACATAAAACAGAAACCGTGACAAAGACAACACCACCAACAACGAAAGCAATCACAATGAGCACAGCAAAGCTCCGCAGCACTCGCATGTCTTGTGTTTCAGACGGGTAGAGCCTCTACAAGGCAGCTGCCTCTGCTCCTGCCAAGAGGCTGATTGATTTTTTCAGGGAGAGAGGTACACAGAGAGAGAGAGAGAGAGAGAGAGATGGAGAGTCAGGATGGAGAGAGGACGAGAAGGAGAGGAAAAGAGAGGGGGAGCAACAGGGAGAGGATAGAGGAAAAACAAGAAAGAAGGTCAGCGGGGAAAGAGAAAGACAGGGGGGAAGAGAAGAGTAAGAAAGAGAGAAATAAAAAGAGAAATAAAAAAATTGAGAGAGAGAGAGAGAGAGAGAGGGGGGGGGTAGATGGGGAACAATTTAGCATTCGGATCAACAAATCTAATACCAAGGAGAGCTCTCCCTCATCTCCTCCATTCCTTCTCTCTATCTTTTTCTCTCGCTCAGCCTCTTTTCACCTCTCTCTTGGGGAGGGGGATAAGTCTTTATCAAAACAAATGGGTCTTTGTGAAAATACTGCACTTAGCTGTAATCGCAGGCAATCAGAGAAACTCTCTGGTGTTTTCTGTCAAGGGCCCAATAACAGCCATCTTGGCTGACTGACTTTCTGCTCTCTGGTGAGCTCAGCTCCACTAAACTCTCTGTCTCTCTCTCTCTCTCTCTGTCTCTCTCTCTTTCTTCTCTCGCTTTCTTTTCTCTCTTTTCCCCCAGTTTGAGTCCAGTGAAACTCGGTCTCTCTCCCCCGGTCGTTGTCTTGCTTTTTCCTTTCTTTGACCTCGCTCAACTCTCTCTTCCTTTCCTCCTCTCTCTCTCTCTCTCTCTCTGTTGTTCTAGCCCAAACAAAATACCTTGCCTGTATACAGTATCTATCTATCTATCTATCTATCTACTGTCTGTCTATCCGTCTGTCTCCGTCTGTCTGTCTTTCAATCGGCTTTATTAGCATGAAAGTTAAGAACAATATCGTTAAAGCATACTGTGTGTGTGTGTGTGTGTGTGTCTGTGTGTGTGTCTGTGTGTGCTAGGTTGACACTCCACCATACAATGACTATCAATAGTCGCAACAATTCAACACTAAATATTAAAGTTCAAATGAGAATAAAACAAGGATCAAAAACACAACAGGTTGATCAACATGTGTGTGTGTGTGTGTGCGCGGACATGTGTACGGACGTGTGCATGTGCGTATGTGTTGGTTACTCTGTTTCTCAGGTTGTCTATCTATCTACTGTATCTGTCTGTATCTATCTCACCTTTAGCTACAAAAAAGTCACGTTTTTATCTATTTTTTATTTTAACCTTTATTTATTCAGCATTGATCACTGGGCAGCTCCACTGGAACAGTTGGGGTTTAAGTGCCTTGCTCAATGACAACTTTATAGTATTTTTTCTTTAATCACTCACTTACCCCACCCACATTTTCCCTCCTCTTTATCTCCTTCATGTCTTTCTTTCTCTCCTTCATTGTTTTTCGATTTATCGCCCCTCTTTGCCCTCTCCATCGTTGTTTATTGTCAGTTCTTTCTTCCATCTCCTTCCTCTCACCCGCCCTCCCTCCTCTCCAGAACAGCCTTTCTGAGATGGATATAACTGCTTAGTTGCTCCATAAAGGCGGCATAATGGATGTCATAGCTCACCGATATTGTTGCTACACGTCGCTTCAACCATATGTTCAGATCTACCTGGTTAACCGGGCCATTCGTGCGTATGTGTGTTGCGTTTGCATGTGTGTGTGTGTGTGAGTGAGTGAGTGTGTTGTATAGGGAACAGTTATCACAAGAGCAACAAAGAAAAAAGAGGGATGACGCTCGTAAATGAGTCTGAAATACCAGTTACACTTAACAACAGATGGAGGGAAAAAACAGTTTAAGGACATACAAATGAAAGTGAGAGACAGAGAAAGAGGCAGACAGACAGAGAAAGAGGGGTGGAGAGAAACAGAGACAGAAACAAAATTAGATTAAATGAAATTTTAATGATCCCCTTGGGGATTCTGGGTCGAAATTGAGAATGAGAATAGAATAGAATATAGAAGGACAGAAACAGAGGAAGCCAGACAGACAGACAGACAGACAGACAGGTAGATAGATGGAGAGAGAGGAGGAGGTGAGGCAGGCAGAGGCATGAAGCGAGAGCGAGGAAAAGAGAGAGAAACACGACAGAAACACGAAAAAGACGAAAAAGAAAGATATTGCGTGACCTTGGTATTATAAGGTTCTATCTGACCGTTTTGTCAAAACTGAGTTAGTCGCATGAACCTATTCTATGAGTGCCTGTTGACATATGTGTGGTGTTATTTTTTTTGGAAAATAATGATTTTTGACTCTATAATTTCTAAAACAAAAGGACCCATCTCCATTCCAGCATCCATCTCAATGGATGCTGAAAACTTTGAAGCTCAATATCTCAGAACTATCCTGAAGGCAGACAGAACCTTATAATTCTAAGCTCAGACGATAGAGAGACAGAAACAGAATAAGAAAAGCGGGCAAACTTGACAAAAAGACAGAACCAGCAGGGAAAGAGAAACACAGAGGCAGACATAAAGAGAGGGAGACCGAGTCGAAGCATAGCAATGTGGCTGATGGCAGAGTGTGTGCATTCAGCAGATGGCCGATAATAATTAGCTACAGGATGAGATCCACAGCGCACCACTGGGTTTGGCTAATACCGGCAACAATATGCCGGGATCAACACACATATTCACTGCCGCAAGGTCAATTAGCTTCCAAAAACCTGGTGGTATGGCATGGCCTGGACGAATCAGCATGGGAAAGAGAAAAAAAACTCTAAACCATAACTAAAAACTAGAATAGATAGACGCATTAGTGTATCTACAGTATACATATTGGCTTGCTGCAAGGTAACTGGTGCATGGAATAAGACAGTGAGACCAATAGACAGACCAAATTGATCATATGAAATTATGACACACAAATTATGTGACAATTGCGTTCTTCCACTACGAACTGGATTCTGTGACAATAACACAAATTGGATTCTGTGGCAATAGCAGGAATTGGACACGGCATTTTCAGCTAAAGTGTGTTTAGGCAACTAAAACAACTTGGGTTAAGGTTTGGGTTAAGGTTATGGTTAAGTCTGGGCAAGTTAAACAACTTTGGTTAAGGTTATGGTTAAGTTTAGGCAACTAAAGCAACTTTGGTTAAGGTTATGGTTGAGTTTACGCAACTAAAACAACTTGTTAGGGAAAGGGTTTGGTCATGCTTAAATAAAAAAAACTAAAAATTACA
>NW_027283307.1:32500-35000 GCF_046629955.1 Centroberyx affinis | reverse complement strand
CTCCTCTCCTCCTCTCCTTGTCTCCTCTCCTCCTCTCCTTGTCTCCTCTCCTCTCATCTCCTCTCCTTGTCTCCTCCCCTCCTCTCCTCTCCTCTTCTCTCTTTGTCTCCTCTCCTCCTCTCCTCTCCTCTCCTCTCCTTGTCTCCTCTCCTCTCCTCTCCTACTCTCCTTGTCTCCTCTCCTCTCATCTCCTCTCCTCTCCTTGTCTCCTCTCCTCTCTTTGTCTCCTCTCCTCCTCTCCTCTCCTCTCCTTGTCTCCTCTCCTCTCTTTGTCTCCTCTCCTCCTCTCCTCTCCTCTCCTCTCCTCTCCTCTCCTCTCCTCTCCTCGTCTCCTCTCCTCTCCTCGTCTCCTCTCCTCTCCTCTCCTCGTCTCCTCTCCTCTCCTTGTCTCCTCTCCTCCATGGTGGGACACACAAACACACAAACCACTCTCCAATTATAGTAGTGGGATGGACTTGCATTGAGCGCCTGGCACCGTTATCGGTTTTCTTCTGCTCTTTCTGATGAAGCAACAGTTGTATCGGCACATACTAATGCAACAAATATTAACCGAGAGGAGACGGGAGGGAATGAACTTCAGCCTACCACAGCTGCCACTTATCAAAATGTTTCAAACAAAAACAATAAAAAAAAGTGTCAGCAACAGACTGGGACTGTGTTCAGCATGGGATTCAATCAGTCTAAACATACTACATGAGCCATAGAGTTGCATGTTGCATGTAGTGTGTATAGTGTGAGTAGTATTTTGTTCCAAACGCGACACAGTTTTGCTTTGCACCTGCAATGATTCAAATTCTCTAGTAAAGCTCATTTACTTCTAACGGTGCCAAAGAAAGTGATCAGAATGAGTGTTTACATGATGAAATTGTATCCATCGAACGGATTATAAAAAGGGATTTATACCGCAAATCTCAAACAGAATTAAATTTCATTCGGAAATGGGACGGTTTATTCTGAAAGAGGTGGTTACATGAGGCATTTTTTATTCTGATTGGGCGACTATTCTGATTACTAGTGGAATAAAAGGCTCCATGTAAACACAGCTAGTGTAGAGTGATGTAGGTCTGATTGATGTTGGGATGAGGAATGGGTGTGGAGATAGATAGATGACAGAATTTACTGTTGAGCCTTGTGGAAATGCTACAGGGTCTAATTTAACCAAACGTTTGTGATGGCAGACGCCCACTTGATGACTGTAATGACAAACCTACTGTCACCCCCTTTATATGCAAGTCTAGCCTGTGGGTGACCAGGGAGTCTGCAGGTTTTCATTCCTACCAATCACTACAGACACAAACTGATTTCACTGATTAGCGCACCTTTAAATCTACAATATGCATGCGTTTTCCCCCTCAGCCGGCCGAGTTCCCGCCCCCAGCACCTGTCACTCATCTTGATGAGCTGTCTGGCCTGAGGCGGGGGGTACGCAGCCAATCTGCAATAAATAAAAATCAATGCTGATGTTTACCGTGTTTTTCAACGGGTCTTTCTCTGCCGCATGTTTAGCTTTGCTGCTGTTTCTTTTCTCACTGCTTTCCTTGTTGTCATGGCTTCCATACTCTGTGGCCACGAGCCTCATTTTGATAGCCACCGTTGGCCACGCCCACATGCAGGGGCGGTCTTACCATTAGGCAAACGTAGGCGACTGCCTTGGGCCCCGGCAGCCAGAGGGCCCCCAAAAAAGACAAGAATAGAACTAATGTAAACTTATTTTTAATCAGTATAAAATAAATTTACTTTTTGTTACAAATTAATAAATCATTTAAATCTTCAGTCATGGTCACCCACCCTAATCAGTCAGGCTATAGAGGGTTTTTTTCCCAGGGTATTCGTCTACTATTTTGTCACTATTCCAGTACTTGAGCACATTTTTCTTGCCACTGCATCAGTAGCTGAGAGAGAAGTAACACCCAAAACAAAAAAAGCAAGCTCCACAAATGGGGCAGAAAAACAACAAAAAGTGCCTTTGCATGCATAGTTTTCTCAGCATAGTTTTCTTAAAAAGGGAGAGGGTTGGGATTCAGGGGGCCCCATGCTTGCCTTTGCCTAGGGCCCCCAAATCACTAAGTCCGCCCCTGCCCACATGACATGCCCACAGCAAACGGCACACTCCCCAAAATGCGCAGAACAGTCAGTGAAAAGCCAATTGCAGGCATGAACACAGACCCAGACTGATAATGTATAATTTATCCTATTTATTCACTGTTAGTTTTGTTTAAAAAAAAGTTGCACATTGCAGCTTTAACCACAGAGGAAGAGCTAATCAGCGACATCAGCTGCTGTAGTGTTTGGTCGGGGTGAAAACCTGCAGACTCGTGGGATACGACGGGACATGATTGAACGCCGCTGCTCTGAGCGAGCGCTGACCCAGCCTGCAGTTACACCAGATCCTCTGTACTGATAAATGTGGAATAGGTCCCGACGTGAGATCAGAGCAGCGTTTTCACCGGGCGGGACAGCGGGGGCCGGAGAAGGTTGCCATCCTGCCAAAAATAATTTA
>NW_027283307.1:5000-30000 GCF_046629955.1 Centroberyx affinis | reverse complement strand
CATTTTCATCAGCCGCACGTCTCTCGAAGAAGACTTTAAAGTGGAGTACCGATGTTGAGGGTTTTTTTTTTTTTTTTTTTTTGTAACAGACATTTTTTTCAGCTACTCTCAGATCTGTTTGCTCTGATGCTCAGTGTGCTGTTGGGTCTGTAATTTATACATCCCATCCCACCGGCCTCGGCTCAACAAGCTGACATATTTTCCATTTCATACTTTCGTACTTTTTTCCAGACCTTAACCGCACTTGCAGACCTCAGTCTGGGTTCAATATGATCGCTTCTGATTTCAGATTTCAGGATTTCAGATTTTGCCTTTTACAGGAATTTGCCTCGCATGTCAGAGCATTGAGTCGGACATTTACAGACATTTCACAAAGATAATATTTAAGACATCAAAGACCGTACATTAACTTTTTTATCTTATTTTTACTACTATTATCAAGTGGGTTTTATTCTCCATCTTATTTTTCATTAATTATGGCATTCTATCCCTGTTTTTATGCCAATTATATGTCTATTTTCATGTGAAGATGCATTCTATGTATTCTATTCTCATCTTTATCTTATTTTTTTTTGTTGTAAGGCACTTTGAGCTACATTTCTTGTATGAAAGGTGTGATACAAATTAAGTTTATTATTATTATTATAAACATACGGGGTAACTAGGCCACTCTATAGCTGAAGATAAATCTTAAGAACAATAACTAATGAGATGTGAAATCACTATACAACTACATAAAATGTGCGGTTGTGTGTGTCACGGCTGAGCAACACTTCTCTCCTTTACTTCCCTTACTTCTAGACATTTTGTATAATTCCCAAACTTGTCAAAAATGTATTTTCCATACTTTTTTTTTTTCCAGACTTGCACAGGCCCCCCAGCCGCTGACCAACATCCCCTATAAATCTCAAGCCGTAATCTGTCAATGCGATCTCGCCCAGTGCCACTTTTACGGCGTAAAAAATAATTTCCTTCTTCCTTTCAGGCGATAACGTTGAAGGTTGAGTAAATGGATGAGCGGCATTTGAGTCGCTACGCTCAGCAGGAACACTGAAGCAAACATGATCGCTGTAAATTTCTGTGTCACATAAAACATCAACACACAAGGGATATTTTTGACGCCCATTGTAGCTTTTTTTCCCAGCGAGCATTCTCTAAATAATCATTTAACGGTCAACTTCAACTTAGAGGTAACTTTTAATATGAATGATAAATTAATTTTTAAAGCGAACTGCCGTGGTCTGTGGTCTCTGTGTGTCTGTCGATTTGATGAAGTGTTTCTGAAAGTTGCATCACAGTAAGTCTGCATATAAAATTTACCAATACCAAACGTGTCTTCAAGTTTTAGAATTACTGCTCTCCAGTGGAACAGATTTTGAGCAAGTCTGTTGAATTCTCTCCTAATTTACTGAGTTTGTCTTCGAGTAATTTATTTAACTCACTGGCTTTGCATCGCATTTGGATTATCCGTTTAAATTAACCTTGATTTAATTTAACCCAGAGGGGAACAGAGGTGGGAAGTAACTAAGCAGCCTACATTTACTCAAGCACTGTGCTTAAGTACAGTTTTGAGGTACTGGCACTTTACTTGAGTATTTCCACTTTGACTGATTGAGAGTTTATACTTTTACTCAGCTACATTACAGAGGGAAATCTTGTACTTTTTCCTCC
Source organism: Centroberyx affinis (assembly GCF_046629955.1). NCBI lineage: Eukaryota > Metazoa > Chordata > Actinopteri > Beryciformes > Berycidae > Centroberyx > Centroberyx affinis. The sequence goes on along the minus strand of NW_027283307.1, from coordinate 28,329 downwards.
ACTACATTTATCTGACAGCTGGAGTTACTAGTTACTTTGCAGAATAAGGTTTTAGATGCAAAACATACGATAAGCTCATAAAATATGTTGCATTGTTAGAGTTTAAACTCCCCAACAGTATATGGAGCAGTTAGACCGACAACATTAAAATACTTCTTACAGGTTAATGCTTCATTAATTTAAATCTCTGAAAGGAACCGTTCTTCAGAATGAGTACTTCTACTTTTGATACTTTTGGAGTATTTTTTCCATTATGGTACTGCTACTTTTACTTAAGTAAAGGATTTGATTACCTTTTCCACAGCTGGAGAGGAGTGACAGCTCCTCATCACAAGTCAGAGTATTGGAAGTTTTGAAGAAGTTGATGATTTGTCACTTCTTACCATTTCCTCTTCTTCTCTCAGCACCACTGAACGCAGTGTGTCAGCCTTCAGTGTTTTTTAAAGACACTTTGATACATTATGGATGAAATGCTACTTCAATAGCGGGATGGTGTAAAGTACAGTATATCTCTCTGTTTTGGAATGACAGTTTTTCCACTGCACTGAATTTAATATGCGTGGAATGAACTGGAAAGGAACATATTAAATTGACTCAACTTTACACATCCTTTCTAAGAGTGTAGGCTTTAGAGATGGTGCAGTCAGAATATTTTTGTGTCATTTATCATGTCATTTGACTTTAGAAAAGTATCTACATTTTAGCTGACACTCTTATCCAGAGTGATTTACAATGACTAAGCAGGTAGGGGAGCTCAGTGTCTTCTTCTTGGCTGTTAATATACACATTGACTGTTGCAGGAATCAAACCTGTGATCTATTTGTTACAGTCTTTCTGCAGTTACAGATTCAGCCTCCCTAACCACCACACCAACCCACCCTCCACTGCCAGCAACTATCCCTCCTCAGTCCCTCCACTCTTTTAATTATAAGAGTCTTTCAGAGACTCTGAAGAATAATTCATTATTATTCGGCACATCATTGTAATTTATGGAAACACATTGTTTTGTCAGAGTCTTTATGTGCACAGCCCCTAGAAAGCTTTTCTTAAAAAGAGAGAAGTGCAGTTTAACCACAGTCAAGGACCTTCTTCTTCTAAATGTATTGCATTAAGGTGTTTTTACCATGGGTTTTTTCGTAATATTAGTAATATTTCAATCTTTTGGTCTCAATTTGTGCTTTTGTATGAATGAATATTACCAGTGTATTCACATGAGAGGCTGTCGATAGCTCTCTACATCTTCTCTCACTGTTTCTCTCTCTCTGTCTCTCTCTACCTGTCTGTCTCTCTTTTTCTCTGTCTCTGGTAGTAGTTATGGATCGAAGCTTCAGAAAGCCTTTGATGTTCTCGGTTTGATATTGGCCCAGCTATCACCATAGGTGCGTAGCTAAAACATCAACTCATAAGATGAAAGCGAGGTGAAAATGTTTGTCATTAATAACATACGTGCACACACACACACACACACACACACACACACATACATACAGCATGGAAACACCAATTCATTAACGACATCTAAGAAAGCTATCTTTGAAGTCGTCAAACTGTAGAAACACACTGGAGAAGAAAACCTTACCCTTCAGTTTTGTCAGGTCTGTTGTCTTCTGAGACAATAGCTGACCTCGACTGAAGCTCATTATTCCTGCTTTGAAAGTCTAGCTGTTATTCTACAAACATCACTACATTCGTTGTCGCTCTGCTATTGTGTGACAATCTCATACAACACTAACCTTGGTATTTTTCTGTCTGTTTTTTAGGCTTCAGCTGAAACGCATTTCATGATTTCCTTGATCCCAAAACCTTGTAAAACCATTTTAAAGCCAACTGTGTATTTCCCAAAAGTCATGAGGATCAGTGTGCAAATCAGATCAGGCCTTAGATCTTTGATCTCTGATGGAAGGTATGTCTCCCAGAAAATATAATATAGAGGAGATAAGATATACAGGATTTGATGCAACTATTCCTTGTGCTATTTAGGATGTAGCTCTTGAATCGCACCTCGCCCACTCTTCAGATTTTGTTGAGCAATTCAGAGACTCTGATGCTGCTCTAGTCAACGGCTTAACCAAATAATATCTTTGCAAAAACTGTATTTTTGTCAAAATCAACCGACACTGTTCACCCGCCCCGCCCCGCCCCTCTAGGAGGAGGAGTCGGTCTGGTGATTGAGGCTCATCATGGATGATTTGGTGTCTCAGCCTATTTAAACCTCTCTCTCTGCGCTCTTCCAGTGCTTGTGTCTTGAGTTTTTCTCACCAGAAGACACAGCCGTTCTCCTGAGCCTCAACACTTAGTTTTGCTTCTCTAGTTTCGTGTTATCTTGTTCTTTCTGTTTGAGTTTCTGCCCAGCTTGTCTCTGGTAGTTTTTTTTTTTTGTTGCATTCAAGGACTGTTGTTCGAATTTTTGCTTCTACTCTCTGCCTCTGTGTGCTTCTGCTTTTGGGTCCTTGCTGCTGGTCATTGTTACAGTTAAGGGAAAATCAATCCCCCCCCCCCCCCCCCACACACACACACACACAGAGAAAACGGCTAACAAGGAGGCAATCTCAGGCTGAATAATGGAGTGGGAACAAAATTAACATTCAGTCTGAATATCAGGCTCTTTAGGATGAGCACCAATTTGGATTTTAGAGGAAAGGGAGGTTGGTTGCAGGTATGTCATTGGGTTACTGAACAGGCGCCTCACATCACAGATGTTTGGTTGAATTAGATATAATGATGATCACAGCAACAACAATATAAAGTTCCTATAAAGAATAATAAAGAGTGTCTAAAGACTGGTACCCGACATCACCGCTCCATGTGTCATTTTAGCCATAAGTAAAAAGTTAAGTGAATTCATCTGACTTTAATCTATTTTCTTAAGCAGACACCGTTTTCCATGTCTGTCATGAGCGAACGATCAGGCCAGACGTCGTCATCCATCCTGGAGGCGGGGAGTTGGGCCGACCTTGGCGACAAATCGACTGACCTTGAGGGGAAACGCGTTCTGACAGTCTTCCACGCACGCTCTGCCAGGATGACGCCACATTAAGCTAACAGCCCTACAGTATCAGCGCCGCAACAGATGCTGTCTTTTGTTGTCTATATCATCAAAGAAAATTGCCCTCATTTGTCATTGTTTATTTCCTTATGTTTTTTTTGACTTTGGGAGATAAAAGGTAGCATCCTGCAGAAATGTGATGCATCCTGTTTTTCTCTTTTTTTTTTATGTAATTGACGGGTGACAGTTTCTGAAACAATCTCTACCCTGGAAACAAACAAATATATCAGAAAATGATCAACGATATATGGACATCAATGGAAGAGAGAGACAGTTTTTCAGGATATGAGGATTCTTAGAAATACTAACACTATTTGAAATGCTTCTCAGGGTATTATTATAGTAGATCTTAAAGATATTAAAGTAGATCAGTCAGGTCTCACTGTTTGTCCCTCGCTCTAGACTTAACACTAAAGGTGATTAAAGATGAAACTGTGGCTTCTAAACTGTGGAACGCTCTTCCATTGGACTTAAGATCTGCGGCCTCTGTTGACACTTTCAAAAAGCAGCTAAAGACTCAACTGATCAGACTGGCCTTACTTTAGCCTCTGTGTCTATAATTCTGGGTGTTTTTATGACTTATTGTTTCTATCTCTTACTATTTTCTGGTCTAATTTGAACTATTTTACTCTTGTGAAGCACTTTGTGACTTTGCTCTGTGAAAGGTGCTATATAAATAAACGTTACTTATTATTACAAAACGCTTGCCGTTTTTACTTTTTGTGTGCCATTACTTTTAGTAATGGAACGGTTCCTCTTACAGCTAGGCCAACCTGCCAGTAATTGTAAAGATCCACCTTCCTCATCTTTAGCACATAAAAAGTGCTTAAACTCTCTTTCATCTGTGGAAAATATGTGTTAGCCGGCCTTGACAAGGAGTAAACCATCTCAGACTAAAGAGTATAGACAACGGGCTCCTCCTTTTATGTATGTAAGCACATATATTTAGATTGTTGATTAGTTTAATTGGATTGTTTTGCATTGATGAGTATTAATGACTCTGTAATAATAACTGGCAGCATTGCTAATAGGTTAGCTGTTCCCTCTAAATACCTAGATGGTCTGTGTCTATATATACTGGCACAGTTAAATGCATTTCTCAGCAATACAAAAGCCATGTATTTCCAAATGGAGAATATCATTAGAAATAATGAAAATAGTGTAGATTACTCCTGTTATGAGCAGGCCCACACTTAATTTGCAGACTCCGATACTATCGAGTTTCATTTACTTTTAAATGAACGGTTGCAGTGCCTGTCAGCAGCTCCAGATGAGAAAAAAAACGAAAGGGAAAAAGAAAACACTCTACAGAATTAATAGATTTTCCTTCACTGGATTTTCACAAATATGGAAGAGAATGAAATGAAAGAGATGCACATATACGGTGATCGTTTTCAGTTTGCACCAAGCACCGTCATGCAGTGAAAATGCGATCTTGTGTCTGCGTGCCTTTCTCAACTAATCCAGTTCTTCATTTTTTATGGTTTGAAATGGAGTTGAGGACTCGTGTCAGCACACCTTTCATCTCCCGCGCCTGTTGTGCCAGGCTAATGTAGCACTACGCTACTGTTCAGCTAACAACACTAACGCTTTCTATGCACCGCCAGATGTTGTCTTTGTCATAATGTGTTTTTAATCACCATTCCTGCAGTCAGATGCCAGCAGGCAGCTTCCAATCCGATTTGCATCACTTGTTTCCCCTCATCTCTCTTTAACAGCTGAGAGGGCTGAGGGCATCAATCACTCTTAACTAGCCGCCGCTGTCGAACGTTTCCTCCGCCGAGTCCCGGGACCCCACGGCGCCTTGCAGCAGGGCCGAGTGGGACCGCTGCCGGGGTCAACTGCACACACACTCTCAGAAAGGATGTGTCATTTTTAACACATCTGTGTGTCTGTGCTTTGGGACACGACACACACTCGAGCCTGTTCCGGACGCTCTACTTTCAAACTGTAGGAGGGAAATACAAACCACTAGACAACAACACGCTGTGGTTTTACTTTTTTGACGAAAATGTGGAATTGGACAGACGTGGATGTAAGAGAGATCCTCAGAGTCCGGCCGGACGTAGAGATTAGCCCACCGGGTTTTCAAACTGCAGCGACTCCGGCGGGTTAAAACGTAATTTCCGGGAAATGACAGCAGAGGAATTTAACGGGATTTTAACGGTACTAGCTCCCTCTTCAAACCCCTCCCTTCCCCTCCGGAAGGAGATTACAGAGTTTAAGGTGCAGGACATCTCGCCTCAGGAACAGTTCATATCCTGAGGCTGTTCGTTACTTGAACTCTGACGCACAAGCACTTGTAGTAGTAGAGCAAGCATTAGCCAACATGCACTTTAAAAGTAGGTAGGTAGCAGCACAAGGCAACAAGCACTTTAAAATGAATGTAGCAGCACAAAGCACTTTAGGACTTTATCATATTATGTATGTTTGAATGTATACATGTGATAACTGTTTTTGCTGTTCTTATTTTATATATTTTATTTACTTGTGTGTGTTTTTTTGTCTGTTCTTAAGAGCTGCACTGAGGCAAATTCCTATCAACTGTTGACATGGCAATAAAGTATTGAATTGAACTTGAACTATTTCCAATATTTCCAGTGCTGCTATCAAACTCCACTGTAGCTGCACTGGAAATATCTTGATGTGACGTTGCCTTGTCTACGTTTGGCCAGTTATCCACAGGAATAAAAAAAAAATACTAACCAACCAAACAATAAAATGGATCTAGAAATGCAAGACCACATCAACAGCAGCTGTTTTTTTTTTTTTTACAATGTCAAAGTGTTTTAGGTTGGATTTTTCCTTTGAAATACATACACACACTTTTTTTGCCCTCTTTTTCTTTCTATGACATGGCTTTCTATAGGCAGATCTCAACTGTCCTTGGTCAGTGAGTGTGCATTTGCGTGTTTAATGTTGCATTGTGTCGTTTCCCAGTCTATAATATAGTCTATGAAGTATCTCCTCCTCTCTCTCTCTCTCTCTCCCTCTCTCTCTCTCTCTTTGTATTTATTTCATCCCACATACTTGACCACAACACATTCAGAAAAACCCCTCAGCGCTTATTACTTGTGTGTGAAGTGCTGCGCGGGTTAGAAAGTCCACCATTCAACACCCAACAAGGCGAGAACCTTGATCACTGATGAAACAATATAGACTAAGAGGGAACTTGCCTCTTCTCCTATTCCTCCTCCTCCTAGTTCATGTCCTCCACTCAACACTCAACAACTTTCACTTTTCAGCCTGAAACCATTCAATTCAGTCATTTGTTTGGCACTGCAATTTTTTCTTTTTTTTCTCGTCTTAGGTGGAGTGAAAAGATGTTGAGAGCAAAGCGAAATCTGGCATGTTTTGGCTGCCTACTCCAAAATGCAGACATGCAGATTATTAAATAATAATAATCTGTGTAATTAAGTCTATCCAAGGCCTTTGCTTTAGAACTCGTTCCATTCGAAAGCTATGAAGTAAAACCCAGAGTGATAGAGAATTTTCCTTTTTTCTGTTTCCAGCAAAAGGATCCACTTAACCTTGATCGGATAATAGAACGTGTGTGTTAGCCTTAAAACTTAAAACTCTTAATAAAACATGCTTTCTGCATTGAAGATATACATTGACATCTCTTTTGTGAGTTATACCTTAGGTCTATTCTGTCTAGCGAACTGTTAGCTTGGAAATTATCACAAATAAGACACTTGACTTTGACCTTCTATAGAATTGCCTGACAGGACCACATTTGATTTTAGAGTGCAGTTGAAGCGATTGCATGTACAACATATTTTTCTTTTTTCTTTTTTCTGTGCTTTTATCTCCAAATATTAAGTATGCAGTCCGCAAAAGTGTATGCTTTGTCAACCAAGGACATGTGATACCCAGTTTTCATTAAACGGTACCATAATTTCTTTAGATTTTCTATCATCTATCATTTGTAAGAGTAAACGTGACATTTTTCACATAGCAAAAAATTTTTCTTTGAACAGAACTCCAATGCTGAAGAGCCTCATCCTGTAACACTCCATTATGGCTATAACCCTCACTGGCAAAACTCATTCAATAAGACTATATTTTGATGAACATGTTTCTCAAACTTCATTTGATAAGGGTCTATTTTGTTTGTCCTTCATTGTCAAACCTCATTGGACTGCACACTCATCATGATTAGACTTCATTATACAGACATTAGCATTACAGAAATTACACACCTGCAAATACTTTATATATAAACCTTATTATACATATATATACACACAATTAGACGTTATTGTCAGACTTTATTCCACACGTTTTATTTGTCATGTATGAACAGGTCCATTTGGTGCTGTACTCTAACTCATTCTCAAGGCTACCAGTCACTATATTTTGTATTTTCTGCATTTTTATAGGCTAGCCTCCCTAAAGTTTTATCTTTGTATTTATGTCCATTTTGTTTGAATACGTTTTCCTAAAAAGCTTTACTTATTAGTTCCTCTCCTTTTAGCATTACAAAGTCACTAATTCTTACCATTTTACTGATTTGCTACTGACAGCAGAGACGGACAAATCTGAATATGGAAGTCGACATAGTCATCATCATAACAGGTAAGCAAACATATGAAATAGATGTTTAAATTTCATCTAAATGGTTTGATATGGATGAGAATATACAAGTGGTGGAGAAGTGTGTACCACATTAACATGTTTTCCTCGTTTTCCTCGCCTCTCTGTGTCTATCCATAGTTAATATGACTGCATTACAGGAGAGCGGGTATGAAAGGCTCTACACAGTATGACCTCTGTACTCTGTGTATTATGGCCAAGCAACACTGCAGCCATAGAGCATCCATTATTGTTATTTCAGCCATCGCGGAACACTGCCTTGAAGTCAATTAATCCTGCTCCATGGCCTCTCCATGTGCACATGCTCTCAGACCTTGTTGTCAGACCTCATTCTACAGGCCTTGGCCACTTGTGTGAACACAGATTCAAGGACATGCACACACACACTTAGCAGACAGTCACACAGAAACACACTGTGGGTACTCACACACAAATGTTTCCCAACACAGGGGAACAGAAGAAAGGAGATGTTAATATCATTTAAAGGCTCTTTTTACTGTTTCTCTCAGATGGAAACGGATAAAAGGAGAGATCATCAGCATAGAAATGATTGTCCAGAGCAGCTTCTTTTCTGTTCTGCCTCACTGCTTCTGTTGTTTACATCCATTAATCTCCCAGTTTTCACAGCTCAAGGGGCAGCAGCCTAATGCATTATTACACAATATATTTTGTAATGCGTTATGTCATTATGTCTGAAGGGATGCTTACATTTTGAATTTTAGCTTGTTTTCTTTTACCAGGTAGTTCTCACATTTGAAGAATACTACTGCAAATACTACTACTACTACTACTGTTACTACTACTACTACTACTACAATTATACTGTTACAACTGCTATTACTACTGCTGCTACTACTACTACTACAATTATACTGTTACAACTGCTACTACTACTGCTACTGCTACTACTACTACTACTACTACTACTACTACTACTACTGCTACTACTGCTACTACAATTACACTGTTACACCTGCTACTACTACCACTACTACTACTACTATTACTGCTACTACAATTATACTGTTACAACTGCTACTACTACTACTACTACTTCTGCTACTACTACTGCTATTACTACTATTGCTACTACTGCTACTAGGCTACTACTACTCTTAATACAATTACAACTATGACTATAACTGCTACTACTAGTACTACTACTACTACTACTGCTACTACAATTATACTGTTTCAACTGCTACTACTACTACTACTTCTGTGACTACTACTGCTACTACTACTGCAAGTACTACTACTGCTATTACTACTATTGCTACTACTGCTACTAGGCTACTACTACTCTTAATACAATTGCAACTATGACTATAACTGCTGCTACTAGTACTACTGTGGCAACTGCTGCTACTACTACTCATATGTTTAATAATGATGATTATTATACATATGTTCAGGTAGAGACAGAAACACACACACACAGAGTACATATTCTCTGAAATGTTGTATGCCACTGTTCCTATGTATTTCTTTGCGTGGCCGCACACTCTGAATAACACAGAAATACCATAAAAGTGTTAATTATGACATTTTTGTGTGTGTGTGACCAGAATAACGAGCTCAGAAGACTTCACCGGTAGAATTAATAAACATTCTGATGAAGGCTCTGTGTGTGTGTGTGTGTGTGTGTGTAGCACTTAGGTAATTACTGTCTGGAAGCACTGAACTTCAACTGCACCCCCCCCAAACAAACACACACACACACACATGCTCACACACTCACACACACACAAGGGACCACATATCAGTCTGTGTAGAAGAAGAAGAAGAGAAGAGTAGGAAGAAAAGAGAGAAAGAGGGACAGAGAGAAACAGAGGAAGCAAGAGTGAGAGAGAGGAAGAAGAGGAAGAAAGAAGGTGAAATGTGGAAAAAAAAGTGAGAAAAAGACAGATAAGGGAGAGAGGAGGAAAGTGAGAAAGAGGGAAGAATAAAAAAGGAAAAATGTCCTTGATCTTCTATTTATCTTTAGATGTTATTCAATAAGTTCTAATTTATTGAATAGATCTTGTTCTTTTTTGCTTTCATTTGAATAGTTTTATCCCTCTAACACGCAGCTCTCATTTATCAAGCAAGGCACTAATTAATTTTCATAGAAAAACATTTTGAATACATACGATTTTATGTAAATTAGACAGGGCTGGGTGTTTACAAATTTATATTTGCCATTCATGGTTGATTTATGAACTAGGTTGGGGCCAGTGTTCCAGCCTCTTCTAATATTTTAAAATCCCAATCTAAAATTAATTTGGTTAATTCTTGATCACCTGAACAAATTTTATAGATGCGAAATAATGTTTTTGCAACTTGCAACAAAACACATTAAAAGTTAAAATACAGGTCATTCAGGATCAGGATCAGAAATGTCAAAAAACTATTTACAGCATGTAAAATTCATGCTCTGTTGTTACATACTCTCTTTTTTTTGCAAAACCTCAGTAAATCATTTGGAATTTGGAAGTGAGAAAATACCTTCAGTGTAATGAATCAAACAGAAAAGCCAGAGGTGGTGCCACAGTGTTTTGACAGGTGGTGCCTCACAGCAATTACAGGCCTTCAAACACACAGTAATACTGCTGAACAAAATATGGCCGATTCTCTAAAGCTAATGCTAGTCTCCAAAGCAATTGAGGAATTCTATTCCAAAATTCTATGCCTGAGGTTTGGGGAGAAAAAAAAGACCTTTTACCTGCAGTTATTCATGATTCAATGTGTCTAAAATATAGCGGACAGAGTGTGTAAAATGGTATTTTACCAACCAAGGACATCAGTTCCCTGCTGCTTTTTAAAAAAAGTACCATAATCTGTCACAATTTTGTGCTATGAATCATTTCGTAAGAGTGTAAAACTAAGTATATATTTTAGCGACCTTTGACTCCATCTGCTATACCCTACATCTGTATGAACTGTTCACTCATAGCAGTTATTTATATTTATAATAGTTCTGTTATTTATGAAGTGACACCAACCAGGGTTCAGGGAAGGAACTCTCTTAAGGCCTTTGCAGAAAATGTTGCACCACACACCTTGCCTGATATCAGACAGAGCTGTCACTCCATCTCCATCTTCAGTCTGACACTGCCTCCACTCTAACCGATTTCCGTGGGGGAGGGGGATTCGATTTTCCCTAACCAATCACTAGAGACCAACATATCCGCCTGAATCGAACGTCATTTTAAGTCGACACTGATGCGAAAAAAACATCTCCCCTTTGAATAAATGCCTTCAAAGCAGAGTGCTGGTCAGATTTCAAAGTAATCTGTACTTTTAATGGATTTAGAACAGCCTCGATAGCAGCGTCTATCTTGTCTATAGCGGTCGCCATCGTTGTTATTACTCCTCCTTGACAACAGCTTGACAACGGCGCTAGTCCCGCCCATGGCGCTGATTGGCTAATCGTTAGCCCCCCCCGGCGCTCATTGGACCGATCATTTTTCAACCGAGAAACCAGAATCAGTCAACTCGGCGGAGTGGGCGGAGTCAAAGGTCTGGACCCAGGCAACCACACACCCTAAAATATCCCAAAGGAAGCAGGAACCAAAGCAGCTGATGTTAAAGGCGACAGTAAACCATGTCAGCATGCGAGCGAATGGTGTGCCTCTTCAGCCGTGAATTGAAAGGGAAGATTAAGTGAGAAGCTGCTGCACGTTACCTCAGAGAAGTGTGTCTGTCTGTCTGTCTGTCTGTCTGTCTGTCTCTGTGGGCTGGTGGAAGGTCCTTCTCAATGCAGGGAAGTCCTTAGGAAAACACTTAAACCCCTAAGCAGCGCTCTTAAACACTTGTCATCTTCCAAGAAGGCTCCTTTCACTGTGACCTCTCTCTCTCTCTCTCTCTCTCTCTCTTCTCATCTCAGTGTCAGCTAGAAAGGTTGTAATATGATCTGTCTGGCACCTTGAGTCCGCCCTCCACCCCTCACCCCTCATCCCTCTCTCTCTCTCTCTCTCTCTCTCTCTCTCTCTCTCTCTCTCTCCCATATCCTCTCTATACCTTCTCTGTCTTCCTCCCTCCACTCTACATCTCAGGCATTTTAAAAACAGCAGAATAAGCGTTAAATCCGGTATTACCTGTATTATCGGAATAACAAGCAGCCAGTAAGGTAATAAGAGCTGCGATAGATAGATAGATAGATAGATAGATAGATATGTTTAATAATCTTTGTTATTCCCTCAATGCCAAATTCTCCATTCCCTTTCTTGTATTTTGCTCTCCTCTCTCTCTCTCCTCTTTCACCTTTTCATCATTTCTTTCCTTCTCTCCCCTCTCCTTTTCCCTCTTCTGCCCTCTCTGATCCTCTTCCCCCCCCCCTCTCTTCTTTCTTTCTTCCTTTCTCATGTTTCTCTCTGCTTTTCGGTCCTGCTCTCCTCTCTCCCCCTCCTCCTCTTTCTCCTGCCCTCCTCTCCTCTCCTCTCCTCTCTTCTGTGGACTCTTCAAACCTGCGAGGCCGTCGGCACGACTTCAGTAAGAGAACCGCACAGGCGATCAGACATGTCAGCACCTCCATCACACACACACACACACACACACACACACACACACACACACACAAACACATGTCAGCACTTCAAACACATGCGCACACACAGCTACAAACACATATGCGGACACACGATCACACATACACATCAGCACCTTCAACACGCGCACAAACAGACATACACACACACACACACACACACATACACACACACACACACACACACACTGGTCCGCGTGTCATTAGGGAGCTCCACATGGCTCATATAAAAGCCTGTCCAGGAGGAAGAGAAGGGGGCACAGAGGAAGGAGGGAGGGAGGGAGGGAGGGAGAAAAAAGAAAGCAAAGGAGCAAGGGAGGAGTAAGGGAGAGAGCCGGTTAAGAAAAGGGGCTGAGGAGGGAGTTACTGAAGGAGTGAGGGAACGAAGGAGAGGAGGCGAAGGAGGGAAAGAGAGAGGGATGGGATGGATGGATGGAGGGAGGGAGGGAGGGAGGTGCAGAGGGGGAGAAATGTGAGGAGGGCCAGTCAGTCACCAGAGGGCTTCTTCAGACATCAGTCAAACTGGCTGCCCTGTCGTGTGTGTGTGTGAGTGTGTGTGAGTGTGTGTGTGTGTGTGTGTGTGTGTGTGTGTGTGTCTACCAAATCACTCCCTCCTGTTCAGCTCCACGCCTGCTTTGACTGGCGCAGCTCCAACACCTTTAACACAACAACCTACCTTTCATTGCTTTCTTTCCTTATTTCCCTCCCTCCCTACTTTCCGTCTTTCCTTCCTTCCTTCCCTCTTTCCTTACTTCCGCCCTTCCCTTCTAACTCTCATGCATTTCCCTGCCCACCTTCCATCCTTCCTTCCTTTTGTCATTCCCTGATTATTTACATCATTGGTTCCTTCCTTCCTACTTTTCTTTCTTCCTTCATTGCTCACTTTGCGTCCTCCCTTTCCTGCATTTGCCTTCCCTCCTTTTGCCTTTACCTAATTATTTTCATCCTTCCTTCCTTTATTCCTTCCTTCCTTTCTTTTGTCATTATTTCCTCTTTTCTTTATTTCAGTCCTTTCCTTCCTTCCTTCCTTCCTAACCTTCCTGCATTATCCGTCCCTCCTTCCATCATTCTTTCCTTCCTTCCTTTCTTTCTTTCTTTCTTTCTTCCTTCCTTCCTACCTTTCTTTCTTCTGTCATTGTTCCCTCTTTTCCTTATTTCAGTCATTTCCTTCCTTCCTTCCTTCCTCCCTTCCTAACCTTCCTGCATTATCCGTCCCTCGTTCCATTATTCTCTCCTTCTGTCATTTCCTGATTTTCCTTTTTATCCTCCATCTTCCCTCCTTCCTTCCTTCCTTCCTTCCTTCCTTCTATTTGTGTTCTTCCTTCATTACTCCCTTCCTACTTCCCTCCTCCAACCTACCTGTCTATCTTCCTTCCTTCCCTCTCTCCCTGATCCCTTCCATCCTTTCTCTTCATTACCTTTATTATCCTTCCTTCCTACCCCCTCTTCCTCCTCTCCCATCTTTTCGTTTCCTGTTTTCAACTAAATTTCCACACCGAAGTGAAAAGTCTAGATGAATGGTGGGAGTGAGAGAGAGAGAGAGAGAGAGAGTGTGGGGGAGGAAAAGAAGAAGAGGAGAGAGTGGTTTAGTGAGAGGGAGAGGAGAGGGAAGAGAGGGATGATGTGATTGAACTGGGGATAGCGAGGACAGAGAGGAATGGTGGATGAATCTTGACAGATAGAGAGAGAAAGATAGAAAGGCAATAGCAGAAACACAGAGAAAAGAGTGGGAGAGAGTTGGGTTAGCAGATGCATGGAGAGAGAGAGAGAGAGAGAGAGAGAGAGAGAGAGAGGAGGAATAACAGAAATAGCCTAGAGAGAGAGAGAGAATAGGCAAGACTAAAGAGAAGGGCTCTCACCAAGGAAATATACAGAGAGTGGAGTGCAGATAACAGAGAACGAGAGAACGAGAGAGAGAGGGTAGAGAGATATAGAGGAAGAGAGAGAGAGAGTGTGGGATATAGCAGCAAGAGAGAGAGAAGAGAAGGAGAGGAGAAGAGAGGAGAGGAGAGGAGAGGAGCGTATATCGTGGATCAATGGAAGGCCTGTCCTCTGCTGATGTGTCTGCATTTCCTCTGCCTCGCACAATAAGGCCCTCTCACTACACCAATGAGAGTGTGTGTGTGTGTGTGTGTGTGTGTGTGAGAGAGAGTGTGAGAGAGAGAGAGAGAGAGAGAGAGAGAGAGAGAGAGAGAGAATGTCATTCAGGAAAGAAAATGACCCCTTAGCACTTTTCCCTTTGCTTAATATTAGAGGTCAATGGTCGGTCATCAAATGCAATTTAAAATCTCTATAGTCTCTCACAGCAGCACATGGCAATGAATCTACTGTGTAAAGGAGGGAAAGTCTTTATCTGCGTCAGTGTAAACGTCCATATTTTTTTTTTTATATCCGGGTTTTAACACGTCATTCGAGCGACACCATATCTATACTGAGGACCTGAAAACACCGTTTTGTTATAGCAGTTCAATCACGCCGCCAGTAAACGTTAGGACATCGCAACGCCGTTAAACAACATCATTAAACACAGGGTGGAGGTGACAGTGTGTGTGTGTGTGTGTGTGTGTGTGTGACAGATAGGCAGAGAAAGCGTTGCAGAGAGAGAGAGAAAATTTATAGCTATTTGTTGTCCACATTTCAATTTTAGCCAGGGTGACACATTTAATAATGTTAGAAACCTTGAAATCTATGCTTCCACCAAAATGTGAGCGCTCATGTGAATAATCGAAGTGAAGTGTTTCATTCCAAAATGCTATATATGTCCATTTTTGGATATGACAATAAAGCAAAACAATGAAAAAATTACACACACGTCCTATAAATGTGACTACTTTGTGAGTAAAGGGCTCAAAATAACAGGATAATATATACACGATATCACCGAACATTCAGTAATATTGAACATTGTGTTTCACTTACCGGCCACCAATCAATTTGTCACATTCAAACGGTGGCTATCTCATTTTTTGAATGAAATACTTCAGTCGAAATTTCCTGCTCCACTATACTGTTTAGCTTCAGTCAGTTTATACGGAGACAAGTGATTTGCCCAGAGAGAGAGAGCAGGTTGCCAGCAGGTTGCAAGGGCACGATAACACAGGACCATGGCTGCGCTTTAGACCTGTAAGAGGGTATCAGTTCACAAGGGTGTGTGTGTGTGTGTGTGTGTGTGTGTGTGAGAGACAGAGATAGGACGAGAGAGTGTGTGCATGTGTGTCCTCCAGCAGCCGTGATGCATTAGTGTAACCTGAACCCTCTGCTCTCCTATGAGCCATAACCTTGAGAGAGACGGGCGGAGGGAGGCAGGTTGCTCTGCCATGTTCTGATATGGATGAGGCTGTTGTTGGTGCTCGTCGCCGAATATCTCTAAAATTAGACGACCCGGCCTGGAAAAGTGTCGCCATTTTGCCCAGCCAAGGACTTAAGCTACCTGCTGTCCTTTTATTTAGCACCCTGATTGCTTTTAGTTTTGCGCTATCAATCATTTTGTAAGAGAAGGTGTTACTTTCACACAGGCCAAGGTTCTTTAAATAATAATTTCTGTTCTCCTTTGCTTAGACACCTGCATTGTGTGTTTTTTTTATCTGTCCTTATATAGCGGCATTTGCAATTGCACAATATATACTATGGAGGGGTTTGGTTATTTTCCACATGTATGCCATCAACCACCATCCAGTAACTAAGAAGAAGAAGAACTATATGCGGTTCTTTGGGATATTAAAAGGTTCTTGAAATGTTCTATGTGCAACCAGAAATGGTTCTTCTATGGCGTCACTCTGAAGAACCATTTTCAGTTCCAGTTTGCACCTTTATGTTTCTGTGTAGTTCTAATGGTGGATATCTCTATTTGGGATTGAGCTCATTCATTCATTCATTCATTCATTCATTCATGCATTCTTAAATCTTTGTATGTCCTGTTTATTTGCTTATCCAAATTAGCTGCTGCAATGACATCTGCAAATTTGAATACAATGCTCAAGTAAGACAATGCCCTTCATTAATCTAAGATAAGATATAATCCTCAAGCCTTTTTTTTACTGTAATGGACATATAATTTTGTCTCATGTCAAAATATCACGGTCATCAAGTAAAACAACATCAACTAGTTTGCTCTAAATTCCAAGAAAAGTGACTTTTCAAGATATGGGTTCGCTACAGATCACTCATTACCAGCATCACCTTTAGGGTTAAACGACAGCACAGTCAATAACTAATCTATTGTAATCAATATCATCATTACGGTAATTAGATAGCTTTAGGCTCCTGCACACCATATATATCGCTCGCAGGTCAAAAAAACATTGAGAAATGGCTCAGACAGTTCTAATTACTTTCTCTCAGCATTAGAAAATTACTCATCCGTAGCATTTACTACTTGATCAGTGAGTAATATATCAATGCATTAAATACTTAATCGTTTGCAGTGTTACGACGCAGATAGAGAGCGAATGGGAAAGATACTTATCATTACACCCCACTCTCAAAGTCGTTTTTTTCATTAAGAAACCTGGGTCATTATTGGTCCAAGTATAACGAGCCCCGCAATCGAAATTCTCCATCTCTAATACATTTAATAATAATGGACTATTATTCTCCATCTTATTCCTTAACATTTAATAATACCATTCCCACAGCCCATTAAGAAACTTAATCATCAGGGGCTGAAATACACTGCAGAGAGATAATTATAGTTGATGATGTTCGCAGATAATTCAGCTGTTTTTTTTTCTTTTTCTCGCTCTCTTCCTTTCTTACCGTTTATTGTCTTCCAGTTTCAGAACTGTTCAGAGCCGTTTCACACCTTTCTTTTTTCTTTCTTTCCTTCTTTCTTTCTTTCTGTCTTTCTTTCTGTTTTTGTCTGCACTCTTTATAACCTATCCCCCCCGAATGGCCTCACGACTCGCTGCTATCTGTCTTTGTTAAGGATTTTAAAGCGCTGGGAATGAAAAAAAAAAAAAAAAAAAGAATCTGAAGAAGAAAGAAAAGAAGATAAAAAGAGGTGAAACGGGAATAAAAAAAAAAGACAAAAGGTATAAAAATAGACATGCGGAAGGCAGAACAATAAATCATTTACAGACATGCGCAGCGGTAAGGTCATAAGGGTTTAAATATTCATTATGGGTGTCAAGTCGAAGCTTTTAGATCTTGCGGGATACAGTTTCCCTTCTTTCCTCATTTGATGTTTATGTTCGCTGAATTATGCATCAAAAACAAACATTATAAATACACTCGCTGTGTATTGTTGCTTCTATAAGGGGGGCATTCCTAACACTGCCAGGGTTAGAGGATTTTTAAATCCCACTGGAGTAAAAATGCATGGATTTTCAGTACAGAACTGCCAGGTGCTTTGGGAAGAAACATCCACCCAACAGCATATGTACGGTATTTCTGCTCTATTAGATAGAGAGCAGTGGGGAGGCAGGAGGGAAGGGAGAGAGACGGGGGTTGACATTTACATCCAAGGCGTTCAGCTGACACGGTTATCCAGAGCAACTTACTAAAGGACACTTGAACGGGACACTTGGCTGTTTCGGGGGGATCAAATGTGTGACCTTTCAGTTACAGGATGGTTTCTCTATAGATTTACCATTTTGCGTTTAAGGCTGATGTTCTTATCCACTTACAGCGAGTGAGCGGGGGAAGAGGTTCAGACTCTTTGGACGATGATGCCTGGTGGATTTAAGCAACGCGCCGGCTGTTTCGGGGATCAAATCTGTGACTTTTCAGCAGCGGGTTTGTCTCTCTGACCACCGGACCACCCTGCAGCCCACCACACAACACTCTGAAACACACTTTATGTGTTGTTGACATGAATAATGTGAAGATTACGTTCCTCCCGCCGTGAAGGGGTTATGTGGTGATGACGGGAAATTGGACACGCCATTTTCACCTGTTCATCGTGTGAAAAGGTTAGCTAACGGTAAAATGTTTGGTTAAAGTCCCTGTAAAATTTATTCCCATTACTTTTACTTCATGGAAAACATAGTATCTTTAATGGTGACCTCATGCTGCACTAGTTGTACAAAAGGCTAGCTGTTTTCCAGCAGTCTAGCTCCCCCTACTGGCCATTCTTGTCAGACTATTTACTTTATTAACGCTTAATTGGTTGAACCTCATTTGCTGGGGAAGTGTCAGTCATTCATCACTCCACTTCTCTGGCCTATCAGTGCACTCAATGTTCGGGACTTTGGACTTCAGCTAATTTGTTACTTATTTTCTGTTTTCAGTTTGCTCTCCTTCATCTTCAGGAGTGGATATACTGTATGTCCACTGGCTTGTGATTTGATGGCGTGTGATGTGTGCCTGCAACTAAATGTAAGTGAAAACTGTTGAGTGTGTTTCTAAGAATGTGTTATGTTCTGTTTATCCCTTTGGCATTGAATATATGCTCTTGAAGAACATACTATGTAGAGGCTAATTAGCATAGCATGTTAGCATTAGCGATTAGCCTTAGCAATTAGTCTCTTTTGACCTTGACATTGCTGCCATGTAGTTCATTTAGTTAAATTTGGCCAGTTAGCCATTAGCCTAGCCATTAGCCTTATTAGCATTGTGCTAAAACTACATGGATGTACTCATTGTGCTTTTTTTCTCTCTGTTAGAACCACACATACATCTTGAACTCATCTTTGGATAATCAAAAGTGGTTGCCAATGGTATTATTTGGTTGGAATTTCTCTGGAATAAATCTTTACGTGATTGGACATGAATAAGTTCCGACCGGACTATCTATTGCTCTTACACACCGGGTTAATGAACAAAGCCGATTATCTCTACTCACTTACACCAGTAGGTATAAATATAAATTCAATCGCTGTTGTATCCCTGTGAAAACCATGCAACTCCAATTTTGGTTTGATTTGCATGTTTTCAACCTCTTGGGCTTTATGAAACCAAAAGAAAACCCACAGGATGAAGTCTAAAATACACTGTGATCAAAATAAAACAAGGCTGTTTTTCTTAGTTCCTGAAAAGTTGACATTTTGGAAGATACAGGGTTTTCACCTGAGAGTGATGCCATGTTTAATAATGAGTTTTTAAACCAAATCTCCCCTTTTGTTGACAGTACATTTTCAGTTCCGTATAGTATTTCACATAATATCTCTTTCAACTCAGCAGGTGCTCTCTCTCCTCCCAGTGCTTTTCTTGCTCAATTCTCTCTCTCTTTTTGTGCCGTTGCTCTTTACCCCCCATTTAAGTCTGAGGACGAGCTCCTTGATCAGCTTACTGTTGTGTAACAAGGCGATTAGCAGCAGGTTCACCTGTTACGACTACAGCTACTTCATTTTCTGTCCCTCCGCTGTCTCAAACCCCACACACGTCCTTTCCCCCCGCCGTGTTCCTTTCATTTTCGATGTTTTTCCACCTCCATTATTCTTTTCCTCTGCGTTCTTCCTCTCCCTGCTCTCTGTTCATTTATCACCGGGCCCATCCGCTCTCTCTCTCTCCATCTCTACCTCCATCAATCTCTCTTCCCTATTTCTTTTCCACTGTCCATCTATCTCTCTCCTCCCTCTCTCTCCTCCCTCCGTCCCTTCTTCCTTCTCTCTCTCTCCTCTTCCTCTTTACTCTCTCTCTCTCTCCATTACTTTCTCTCTCTCCACTCTCTGCTGGGTGTCCTGTTCCCTCTCTCTCTGGGAGTAGCAGACCTCCTGACGGCTCGGTATTGATCCTCCCATCCTCTCTTGCTGTCTCTCTCTCTTTCTCTCCCTCCCTTCCTCACACACACACACACACACACGCATTAGGGTGACAAGATAAAAGGGCTTGTATGCCCTGAGGCAAAGCCAACTGAACATGAGACCAGGGGCTCTCTCCTTCCTGTGTGATATCAAGAACAGAAACAACACTTAACAAACCCAAGGCTACAAACACAGGCCCATATCTGTGGCAGAAAACCTCCCCCCAAAAAAAATAGCATTAAGATTTATTTACAACAAGCTTATTTTATCTGAAAGTCAAGCTCTTCGTGAAATAATATGAATCTTATGAAAATCGCTCTGGTCGAAACATTCCTGTGCCGTTGCCTGAAAAAGCTGAAGGCTACAAGCTCGCTCAGGAAAACTTCCGGAAAATAACGCTATTTATAATCTTCGCCTTGGGGGGGGAATACTTGATGCTAACTAGCTGGAAGGCGTCCCTCATTTTTCTGTAACAGACTGTTCAAGCAAAGTTGTCTTGCAGTTTGAGTTTGAAGGGTCCGTCTGTGATCCATATGTAAACAAAGTGGTAGCTGCAGCGCCAGAACCAATAAAACCCGGAAGTGGAGACTTTCTTTTGATCCAAACAAGTACAGATTCTGTGCATTCCCATGATGCTACACAGACCTAATTAATTATAATTAATTAAGACTATATATTCATTATTACATAATTATCCTACTCAATTTGTTTGAATGAGATTTCAGCTTTTTGGTTCCCTAACTGATCAACTGCCTTCATCCCTGCTATTTAGAATACATTAATGTTAACTACGTTCACTTGCTAGTTAGCATTAGCATATTACTTACATACACAGAAGCTCTGCCTATACAAAAATGGGATTCATTATCCTTGAAATCCAAAAAATGTTTTAGCTAAACTGTATTTATCACCATTCATCCCAGTATTGCAGCACACGGATAGCAACGGAGCAACTTCTCCTTGAGTTACATCATGTGAATCTCATTTGCATAGGAGATGAGGATTGTGGGAGTTGTGTGAAAATCTGTAAACAAGGTGTGAACATTCCTAGCTAAAGTTTTCAGATCAATGCAAATCTTACTTGATTTTGTTAAGCAGGTACTGCTCAATAAAGAGCAGATATGATTTTATAAAAGGAGTTTTACCACACCATGATAAGTTTGATAAGTTGTTTAGAAACATTTTTACTCGTGCAGAAATGTGGCACTGGTGTTGACTTGTTTACTGTCGCAGAAACAAGGAAGTTGCTACCGTTAGCAATTAGCTAGCTACCTATACAAAACTTTACAAAGGCGAGGTTTGAATAATGTGCAGAGTCTGCAATTACCCTCCACAAAATTTTCATCCATTCAGATCTTTCTTGTTTAATTAACCCAAAGAGTGTGCTAACGATGGAAACTTCCACCCAGGCAGAAAAACAAATCACAAACCCTACTTCAAACCCAGAGCCAATCAGTGCCGCTCTGGGCTGAGCGAGGTCTCGTTAACCCACGTTTTATCACAACAACTTCTCCAGACCTTGTTGTTTGAGCTGGAGATGCGACTATATGTGAGATTAGAAGAGTGAAGTGACTCATCCTGACTGATGACCTGAATTTAGCCCTTCAAGACGACGCTGCTGCTGCCGTGGCGACTGGGCCACGGTAAAAAATAATTGCTTGGCTGTTGATGCAAGGAAGAGCATTATTTTGTTAACTAGTCATTAGGATGTTTTTGTGTTTTCAACTTTGTTTTTTGTTTATGTTATGAAGCTACAAAATGTTTACAAACTATGCTAAAAATGTAGATGGTCAAACAAGTGCATTGGTGCTTAAAAAAAACCTGAGGCTACAAATACACTGTATTTCCAGCAAATAATAATATTTAATTTGGATGGTGGCCTGGGGGTGAGCTCGGCTGGAGGGCGTCACTTATTTCTTTGCCGCGCTCTTCCAGCAAAACTGTCACCAAAATTGCTCCAGATGAATGTGCTACTTCTAAAAGTTTGAGCATTGCCGTTCAGCCATGCACTGCCAAAACGGTTTACAGGGAAATGTTGACATTTTGAGTTTTTATTTAGTTATTTTTTTATTCACTGTGTTCTTGTCACATAGTGGGAAAGAAGTTCCTTTACTGTCGTTCCTTGCAGCGAGCAGCACCCATAGACTTCAATGAGGATTGCTGTGAATACTAACAAGCCCTTCTTACAGCTGTTGGAGACTGACTGCAGAAAGTTTTGCTTACTGCTATTAAACAACTGCCTGTTAGAAGGAAGACAAGTAACAGATCAGCTTAAGTTGCCATCATAATGTTCACTGTGCCAACAGAGCCTATCTTAAAGCCACACTTGGCAAGAACTGTGTGTAAAAATACACCCGTCTTATCAGCCTCAATCAAAAGGTTTGGCTGCAACTGAGTCCCATCTCCACTAACTGAGCGACCACAGATTCGCTTTATTTGCCTAAATGAAATTCTGGTGTTGGGTATCCACACTTCTGCCCATACAAAGTGATGAATCAAAACTTCAGAGTGAAATCCAAACTGTCCAATCCGTCCAAAGAAAGCTGGACTCACCAACGTTAGATCTTCTCCTCTCTCGTCTCTTTGGTTTCTTTGGTATAAAGCATCACAGACCGAGCTCTGTGACGTTCACTGACCTCACTGCGCAGGATTTCTGGGTATTGAAGTAAAATTTTGCTGAGATTTGGAGCTGTCAATGTACAAAGTTACCTAGTGCAGAAAAAAAGCAAAAGCACGGATCCTCAAAAGTAAATCAGTGCTATTGTCACAAGATAACCTGTCTCTTTTACCAGCTGACATACTCAAAATCTGGAGTATAATGCTTTTATCCGAAGCGCCTCACAGCAAAGTAACTCCATACATCTCCAGTGGGAATTCAACCTCTAACCATGGCAGCGTTATAGTGCCATGCTCTATCCACTGGGCCCCCAGGCTAACAAGAGGCTGTCAGGAATCAATACCTGGCATGAAAAACGATGTGACTTTCAGCTGCTGTAGCCACATCAATCATGCTATTACCATTAGCTCATCTGCCGACACCAAATTCTTCCTTCTCTCTCTCTCTCTCGCGCCCCCCCATCTTCCCCACTCCTATGTCACTGTTCTCTCTCTCTCTCTCTCTCTCTCTCTCTCTCTCTCTGCCAGCTCAGCGGATGCCCCTTGTCACAGCTCCTATTTCAGCCTTCTGAAGTTTCCTAATTGATCGCAATTAGAGCCGCTACAGAGAGAAGGGGGGGGGGGACAAAAGGAGATGGGGAGAGAAAGTGTGTGTGTGTGTGTGTGTGTGTGTGTGTGTGTGTGTGTGTGAGAGAGAGAGAGAGATAGAAGAGAGAGAGAGAGAAAGAGAGAGAGAGAGATTAAAATCAATGAGTCTGCATTGAGAGTGGCCATATTAGCAACTGGACTGCACTGACCACAGACTGCTGGGGTAATAACACCAGAGACAGGGGAAGACTGAGAAAGAGACAGACACACAAT